>NW_020173230.1:683122-729605 GCF_003031525.2 Neophocaena asiaeorientalis asiaeorientalis
GTTTCTGATAGCTTGTTTTTCTAAGAAAAAAAAAAAGCTTCAAAATATGTCTGCCTGTCTCAACCAGCATAGCAAGTCTCCTTAGCTTTAGGGCCAAGGTAGCCTTGCACTTTTTCCTGTCTTGTACTATTTGCTTTAACTTAAATCTCACTTATGGCAATCTAACACCCAGTAGGAGAAAACACATAAGCAAGCATGACTTTCTGCTGGCTAAAATCTCTCCATAGACATTTCAGACTCAGATAAATCGCTGAGAAAACCCTAGCCTGACGCCCGGTAAGACCAGAATTCTTCCTAAAAGTCTTCGGTCTCCAAACTACTTTCATCCCTCTACCTCTCGGAGGAAAAAAAACCACACCCACACATCAGCAGATGATGAGAAAGGTGTCTTTATTGGATGATTTTTTTAAAAGGCATTTTTTGTCTGCTGAGGATCTTACAGGAGTCATCAGGGCATACCCACCACCAAAAAGTCACGGATGACTGTCTAATGACCTCACTAAAACAATGGGCAAATTGCAGAAGCATTTCGGGGGAAATTAATAAATAAATTAGGGGGAGGATGCGGGGTGTCCCAGTTCCTGGGGCTTTGGAGGCCTTCCAGCTGATTCTATCTCCATAGTCTGGGCCCTTTAAGAATGTACCATTTCCTGGAATTCTAGAACAGAAGAGGTGAGAACAGGGTCAGCCAGGATGGCTTGGTACTTTACAGACTTGCTATGGCCAATGAGAGTTCTGAAGAGGAAAGGGAACGAAGCAGATTATCAGATGATGGGCATGGCCCCCTCCAAGGGCACAAAAGGAAGAAAAGGTGTCACTGCCCACCGGTCCTGACACTCTGCAGCATTCCATCTTCCTGCCTAATCTAACAAACATCTTTAGCTTTTCGATAGAGCTCCTTGTGTTAGAATTTGCCAACCCAGTTATTTCTCTCTGACAATGAGTGAATTCAGTATAGTGGCCCATCACAATCTGTGCTCACTCGGCCTTTTGTCTGGTCAATTCAGGACAGAAATGGGAGGTTTTCTTTTTCTATTAAGTAGCTATGTATTGCATATTTAGGAAACATTTAATAGAGCGGGACTTTGAACTAACTTTTCTTTACTGAACCCTAACCTTACCCCCCAAATTTATATTACTAAAAGATAATAATAATAAGGTGTGGATGCTACAGACTGAAATTGAAAACTGGGTATTTGCTTTATATTTATCGGTAAGCTTTGCTTATTTGGAAGTCTTTCATGGTTAGGTTTAAATAAATCAACTTTCCCTTGCCTAAGTTATTTTTCTGACCTATCTATACAAGGTGCGTTAAGTCCCATGTAGTAAGTTATAGTGGTATCATCTTGGATAGATTTTTAAAATGAGGGTCTAAAGTAGCAGTTTTACATTTTAATTAGTACCACCATAAGAACCACATGTAAGCTCTCCTGAGCTGACATGCACAAAGTAGGTGAAAATCATGTAAACAACATGACAAAATCAGATAAACATAATCCTACAGCCATGCAGTTATGCTAAAATTTGAATATAAGGCTCTGCATACAGAAGACTGCATAAGTGATGGTTGATTTATTTGTTCTCTAATATTTCGGGCTACTGCCAATAAAATGTATTTATTTAAACCCTTGAAAGCTAAGAGGCTTGTCCTACTCAAGTCAGTAGACCCTTTACTATGAGACATACTTGAGAATGTCAGTCCTTCCCTTATTCAGAGAGACTCACATTCCACTGGTGGAGATTCCTTACATTATTTTCAGGGTGCATTAGGGTGTCTGGCAAATAATTGGCCAGGAAAGTAGCTAGTATCCTGGTCAGGTGAAGAGTATTTTCTGGTTCATAGACAGTGACCAGTGGGACCAGCTTCTATGGTACATCCCCAGGCATCATGCCAGAGTCTTGACATACATCATTTGCATCCTCACTTTAGTTCTATTTTGCAGATGAGAAGACTGAGGCTCAGCAAGTTTAAGAAAGGGGGATTTTAACCCATATCTGTCTGATCTCGTGGCCTAAGCTCCCTGCCCCGGATGCTGCCTGAGCTAAAGTCTCTTATGCCGTGTACAGGTGTGAACATACCATCAGCCCCAATTTTCCCGTCTCCATCATTATCTGCAGCCGCCATCAAGGACTTGGTTTCTGACTCGGTCAGTTCTCTAGCACCACTCTCAAACTTCTGGAGGAAAAACCTACAGGATAATAAAGATTGAGGGGACTGTGTTGAAAACCCACACACATTTCTATGCTTACCCCTTCCTCTTGAAGCAAACCGTCTGTTCCAACAGTTGCAATGATCAGTCAAGATCTTAGCAGGCAAAGGTTTCCTTCATTGTAGAGACTAACGGTGGGCATTTTGTTTTAAAACATCTTTCCAGGATTTTGTTATAAGTCCGTTTGCCCAAGAAAACCTCTAAGACTAATGAATTTTTGCACCCACAGTCTTTGGTGCCCGTGTTTAGTGTTTTGCGTGGGTAGATATGTGGTCCACCGACTCATGTTCTTCCCTTTCATGAGGATCTGCTCATGGCTGGACACTGAAGGATACTTAGGAGGCTGGCCCCACTACACCCCAGCCCCAGCTAGCAATGTTGGGGTGCCAGATGGGCTTAGGACAAAGCTTACTTCAGCTCTTCTTCATCCAGGTACCCACTCTGGTCGTTGTCTATGAAACGAAAAACGTCCTTCACCTGACTGGCTGACATCTTGGCGAGGCCCGATGTCTGGAAGAATTTTTGGGGTTCAAAAGTATCCGGGTCTGAAGAACAGAGAATGGGTTATTCTGATGCTCACTGGATTGCATTCTGTCTTTGGGCCGAAGTGCTGAAAACATAGGTTATTAAAAATACTACTTTTCATAATAGCATTGAGCTACAGGGACCGAGATTTTGAGTCAGCCAAGACTGGATGGCTTTGTGCTCTCATCTCCTTTCCCCTTCCCAGCTTTCCCTCTCCACTTGACTTTGTCCGTCTCCCCTTCTCTCGCCTCCTCTCCTCTGTGCCTCCCCCTGCTCTTTTTACTGGCTGTGTATCCAAGATGCCAGCATCACTGGTCTAGTTGGTGGGAGAAGTGCAATCATGGGATTCAAACAGGCTACGTGGCATCCACCGATTCCTTTTTTTCACATTTAGTAAGTTTCTTTCACCTTACAGAAATGTGATCGTATGTTCAGATCTCATATTTTTATCATTGTAGTTATCTAGTTAATAAGTTTTTCTCTGATCCCATGAATTTTCAGCAAAGTTCACATTTTAATTTTTGTAGCTTTTCGGGAGGTAGAGGTACATGAGAGAAACCCACCCCTGCCTTGTTTCCACTTTACCTTGGCACTCCTGCAGGGCTGCTGCAATGTCATCAGCACTAAGGACATCTGTGATGCTCATTTTCCACCTGTTCACACAGAATAAACAAGATGTGGTGAATGGCAAGCAGAAACATGCACGTCTAGGGGGACCACAACCCCCCCACCCCCAGGCCCACAGAAAATGCAAATTTGTTGAAAATTTTTAAAATGTGATAAGCATAGTATTGTATTAAGAGCTGGGACAGAATATCCAAATAAAAACCAAATATCAAGAAGATCACAGTCCCCTGTGTCTCAGTGCCCTCTCCTGAATGGAGTTAAAGATGAAATTTAAAAATACAACCTAAAGAACAATTCGATTCTGTTTTCTTGTAAAAATTATAATTACATCATCGACCACTTACATAGGCATCTACAAACCATTCAGAAGTAAACCATGTTACAAATGCAATAGCATTTTAACACACCAGCCAGAGAAATGCAGTGTTGCAAATTCCATCTAGGGAAGGATAGAGCTTGGGCTGCTTGCAGACTTTATATGGAAGGGTTGCTATCTGTCCTGAAGGATGGGAATCAGAGACATCAAAAAACCCATTTACCAGAGATCAAAATCCATCCATGTGTCAACTCCATGGGAAAAGAGAATCTGAGCACAGCATGCACCAACCTAATATGAATGCGTGTAAGAAAGAAGAGTCTGGGGTCTGGTAGGTCCACCAGCTACTCACCGTTTTAGATTTTCCTCTAAGAAGAATCAGGGAAAAGAGTTGAAAGAGCCAAAAAAAAAAAAAAAAACAGATGCGGTTTTGCTGCCTTACTGACCTACCTTATATAGGACTGAAAAAGCGATAGTAAGAACCTCTCATATTTCCTTTTCAAGGATCAGGTGGAGGTAGCTCAGATGTCTTGCTTTACTAATTAAACCTCTTTTTTTTTTCTATTTATATCTCAAGGGAATGTGGGTGGGAACAGCCAATTTTCAAAAACAAACCTCAACAAGCCTTAAGGAAGGTTTGGATTCTGCAAACCAACCCTGCTGGCAAAGTGTAAAGGCACCAGAGGCCTGGTAAAGAGGAGACAGTGGTTGAAGTGAGGTAAACACATCTGGGGGTGCTCTGTAAACTGAAAAAGGCCCCCCAGATGTTAGAAGCTGCTGCCAGAGGCAGGTCTGTGGTCAGCCTCTGAAACTGTGGACACGTGAGGCCGACCTCAGTCTGGCCCGACAGACTCGAAGTCAGTGTCACATGGATACGAAGGACTTGTCCAGCCCAGGGGATGGCACTGGTTAGATGACTTTCCAAAAAAGTCTTGACTTTGGTTTTTCTCAACTATATCTTTTTTTAATTATTATTAAAGTATAGCTGACTTACAATGTTGTGCTAATTTCTGCTGAACAGCAAAGTGATTCAGTTATACACATCCATACATTCTTTTTTAAAATATTCTTTTCCATCATGGTTTATCATAGGATACTGAATCTAGTTCTCTGTGCCACACGGTAGGACCTTGTCGGTTATCCATTCTACATATAAAAGCTTACATCTGCTCATCCCAACCTCCCACTCCATCCCTCCCCCTGCCTCCTCCCCCTTGGCAACCATAAGTCTGTTCTCTATGTCCGTGATCCTGTTTCTGTTTTGTGGATAGGTTCATTTGTGTCATATTTTAGATTCCACATATAAATGATATCTATGGCATTTGTCTTTCTCTTTCTGACTTAGTATGATAATCTCTAGTTGCATCCATGTTGCTCTCAGCTGTATCTTAAATTACACACCCTAAAAAGGCAAAAAGGAGGAAAACAACCAACCATTCCCAACCCCATAGGTAAAATTTGCAGAAAATATATGAGGCCGGGACTTGGGACCTCATGATTTGTTTTTGTTGGTTTGTTTTTACTTTCAGCAAACATTTATAGAGTCTCTGTGGCCATCACTGTGCTAGACTCTTTTTTTAAATTTGTGGTAAAAAAACACATAACATAAAATTTACCATCTTACCCATTTTTAAGTGTACACACCACATAGTAGCGGTAACTACATGTACATGGTTGGACAACAAATCTCTAGAACTTTTTCATCTGACAAAACCAATCTCTATACCCATTGAACAAGAAATCCCCATTTCCCCTCCCCGAGCCCCTGGCGACCACCATGCTACTTTCTGTCTCTAAGAGTTAGACTACTTTAGATGCCCCTTAGAAGTGGAATCGTGCAGTATTTGTCTTTCTGTGACTGGTTTCTTTCACTTAGCAAAATGCCCTCAATCTTCATCCGTGTGGTAGCATATGACAGGATTTCCTTCTTTTTTTGAGGCTGAATTCAAGTTTTTTAAAAGTCAAAACTGATCCCATGTTGCAAACAGAATTATTCAGTGATTTTTTTAGAGAAGGGCCTCAGATTCTTCCCCGGCGGGTACAACCTTGATAGCCATCTTCAGTTTGATCCCAGATATATTTCCCTACCCCCATCCCTGCTCTGTACTTTTGCTAGTGTCATCAATGAAAAGTTTCTCTCAGGAACATCTACAGCATTATTTTTGCATTTTATAAGGTTTTTATTTTTATTTTTTATTGAAATATAGTTGACTTACAATGTTGTGTTAGTTTCAGGTATATAGCAAAGTGATTCAGATTTATTTATATATATATATTCTTTTTCAGATTCTTTTCCCTTATAGATTATTATAAAATATTGAGTATAGTTACCTGTGCTATACAGTAGGTCCTTGTTGGTTATCTATTTCATATATAGTATTGTGTATATGTTAATCCCAAATGCCTAACTTATCCCTCCCCCCCTTTCCCCTTTGGTAACCATAAGTTGGTTTTCTGTGTCCCTACAGCATTTCTTAAATTACCAAACCTCAGGTCAGCACCATTTCTGTCTTGCCCACATGATGTTGCCCCAACGCCTAGCACATGCCTGACCTAGTTAGGTACTCGGAAATTATTTGATGAATAGATATATAAAAACAGCAAAAAAGAACTTGAAAACAAGATTACCAGCCAGCATCCACTTGCCCAGCCTTTAAAAAAAGTTTCTGAAAATAAGTCTCAAGAAATTAGGTTGCTGACATTAAGTTGCCATAGAAACTGGCCGAGTCCTTTCTTTCTGTGGAAAGGTTTACAACTGTCCACAGAGATAAAGACATTTTAAAAAATCTGCTCATTTAAATGAAAACAGTACATGGGTTAAACCAAGACACTTTAGATTTTCATGCTGTTTTTCTGATAGAAACTAAAGATAACAGAGAGAGACCCAGTAAACATGATGTCTGAATCAACAGTGTAACCAGGATTCTGACTTGAATTCCACCGTGTGCAATCTGGGGGTCAAAATGTTGACTCACACAGAAGGACAAACAGTCTGTGATTTCACTAATGTGAGGTCCCTGGAGGGGTCAAAATCATGGAGACAGAAAGTAGAAGGTGGGGGCCGGGGGGTGGGGTGGGGGAGGGGGAGAGGGAGTTAGTGTTTAATGAGGACAGAGATTCCATTTGGGAGGATGAAAAAGTTCTGGAGATGATGGTGGTGATGGTTGCACAACAGTGTGAGTGTACTTAAAGCCACAGAACTGTACACTTAAAGTGGTTAAAATGGTAATGTTTATGTTACGAGTATTTTACTGCAGTAAAAAATGTTGATTCAGGAATCTTCCTTATTTTGGCCACCAACTCACAACTGCTCCAGGGAAAGAGTAGAAAGAAGCTTTAGAGGTAGAAGACCTTAATTTGAGCCCAGATCTGTCCTTTATTAGTTGTGTAACTCTGGGTCCCAATTTCCTCTTGTGGGAAATAGGAGTAATTCAAGTGTCTGCTCCGTCAAGTTCCCTGCGTTCTTTTGAGGATCAAAGGACCAAGTGCAGGTCTGCAAGTGTCCAGAGAGGTCTCAGAGTCCCCTGTTGAATCCCACCCCTGTCCTGGGATTGCAAGAGTATTTCATTTGTGTATGCATTCCACTCGGTTGGTAGGGACTTCCCAGAGTGGAAGGAATGGATGCCTGGGTCAACTAGCAATGTCTGCAGTGGGGAAGCCCAGCAGCAGGGAGCAGGGAACTTGGCGAGTCTGGCCAGGCTGTGTATTTGGACTTTGCTACTGCCAAGGGCCCTGGACTCTGAGATCACACTTCTGTCTCAGATATTTGATGCTGTCCCCAGTCACCTGTTTCAATCCAAATCCCTGGTGTGCCTCTTAATCTTGCAGACTTCCTCTACTCTGAGCCCACACACCTGCTGATTGTGTAGCTCTGTGATGTCATCTTTCTAGCCACACTGGCCTGACCCATCTCCTGACCCACTGGCCTGTCCGAGATGTCATCACTGCTTATGCCCAATCCCAGCTGCCTTGCTGGTGACTAATTTCCCAGAAGTGTCTGAGGCTTTTTCAGTGTTTATGACGCTGTAGATAAAAGCACAGCTGACCTATTTCCATACTCTCTCAATGGATGTCACCTCCTAACATTTCTCAACTTCATCTTCTCTCCATGCCCCATTGTCACCACCCTAGTCCAAGCCACCATCATCTCTTTGGGGAATAATTGCAGTGAACTCCTAACTGGCCAAGCCTCATCCACTTGGGTTCCCCTTCCAACCTAACTGGGTGGACCTTTCTAAAAACCCACCTGTGTTAGTTTCCTAGGGCTGCTGTAACAGACTGAGTGACTTAAAATCTGTTGTCTCAAGTTCTGGAGGCCAGAAGCCCAAATCAAGGTGACAGCAGAGCCATGCTCCCTCTGAAAGGCTCTATGGGAGGTTCCGTCCCTGCCTCTTCCAGCTTCTGGTTTTGCTGGCAGTGCTCAGCATTCCTTGGCTTGTAGCTGCATCACTACAATCTCTGCCTCTATCATCACATGGCCATCTTCTCCCTTTGTGCCCTCTTCTTAGAGGGACACCAGTCATAATGGATTGTGTTCACCCTACTTTAGTATGACCTCATCTTAACTAATGATATCTGCAATGACCTTATTTCTAAATAAGGTCACATTTTGAGGCATGGGGATTAGGACTTCAGCATATCTTTTTTGCAGGGAGGGGACATGATTCAACCTATAACTTCAAGCACATGGCTCCCCATCCCTCTTTCCCGCCAAACCACAAGTCCTTCACTGGGTTCCACTTGCTTTTGAAATAGACAGAATTCCTTCCCATGGCCTTGACGGCCCTGCCTGATCTGTCCCCTGAGGACTTCTCCAGCCTCATCTCACACTGTCTCCCACTTCAGTCCCTCGAGTTACCTTTCTGCCATCCATGGCCTCTTTGTACTGTTGACTTTGCCTGAAAACTCTTCTCCTTCTTCTCGCCATAGATGTCTCATGCACAGCCTTTATATCTCTGCTCAAGTGTCACTTCTTCCAGGAAGCCTTCCTTGACTCCCAGACCAGGTCAGACCCCCCACTTCACAGGCAGTTGAACCACCATGCTTCTCTCTTATAGCAAAATCACAGCTGCACAGTCCCACTTGCTGTGATTGCTTGAATAGTGTCTCTCTGCCCACTGGCCGGTAAGACGCATGAGGGCACGGGCAGGGGCTGTGTTTGTTCAACTCTGTTTCCCCATGTGGACACAAATAAAGACCAACCAAATGAGAACATGCAAGGGCTATTTCTTCAGAGCATCCTGAGGCAAGGGAGTTGATCACCATCACTTGTGTTTGGCAGAGCCCCGAAGGCAGGCAGAGGAGCAGGAAAGCTTTATTTTATTTTATTTTTTATAAATTTATTTATTTATTTTTGGCCGCGTTGGGTCTTGGTTGCTGCACGCGGGCTTTCTCTAGTTGCAGCAAGCAGGGGCTGCTCTTTGTTGCCGTGCACGGGCTTCTCATTGTGGTGGCTTCTCTTGTTGCGGAGCATGGGTTCTAGGTGCGAGGGCTTCAGTAGTTGTGGCGCGTGGGCTCAGTAGTTGTGGCGCATGGGCTTAGTTGTTCCGCGGCATGTGGGATCTTCCCGGACCAGGGCTCGAACCCATGTCCCCCTCCATTGGCAGGTGGATTCTTAATCACCGCGCCACCAGGGAAGCCCAGGAAAGCTTTATAGTGGAAAACAAGGAAGGCTCAGATATGCTGTGGTAGGAGGCTGTCAGCGGGGAAGCCGGAGGCAGGCTAGTAGAAGCTGGACACCCTATGTGAGTATGTCAGGGAGTGTATTTGGCTTTCTCTGATTGGTCCTACGTTGGAAGCAGGAACAAAAATGAGGGGAGCTGTCAGTTATTAGTCACATCCCCATTGCTTTGGGCTGACGGTCACACGGGTTAGTCTGGCTTCCTGGATTACTTGCTGGAGACAATGTTCTGACTTCCTACACCTCTGACTTATGGGCTGGTTTCCTGGGTGGCGGGTCAGTGTTCTGACTTCCTACACCTCTGACTTATGGGCTGGTTTCCTGGGTGGCGGGTCAGTGTTCTGACTTCCTACAACTCTGACTTATGGGCTAGTTTCACCAGACTTATGGGCTGGTTTCCTGGGTGGTGGGTCAGAGTTCTGTTTTCACATGTGCTCTGACCATTGTCCATTTTTATTATTATTATTATTATTATTATTATTATTATTTTAGTGGTACGCGGCCCTCTCACTGCTGTGGCCTCTCCCATTGCAGAGCACAGGCTCCGGACGCGCAGGCTCAGTGGCCATGGCTCATGGGCCCAGCCGCTCCGCGGCATGTGGGATCTTCCCGGACCGGGGCACGAACCTGTGTCCCCTGCATCGGCAGGCGGACTCTCAACCACTGCACCACCAGGGAGGCCCTCCATTTTTACATTCAGTCTGTCACCAGCACCTTCCTTGTCACATTGTAAATATTCAATAAATACATTGGAACGAATGGACTTGAGCAGGTCTCTTATCCTGAGCCTCAATTTCCCCCTTTTATAGTGGAGATAATAATACAACTTACTCCATCTATAGGTTGTTGACAGGTAATCCATGTGAAGCACCTGGCATTGGGCCAGGCACTCAGTGAATGAGGAATAAATGGTGGCTGTTGTTGTTGCCGTTATTGCTGTTTTAAAACAAAGACATTCCAGGCGAAACTCATCCAAAGCACTAGAAAAGGACAGGACAGTAACTGGGGGTTAGGAGATCCTGAAGTGTTGATAATGTGTTGGTTCTTGATCTGGGTGCTGGTTACATGGGTGTGTTTACTTTATAGAAATGCATTGAGCACTTTTCTGTACCTGTGTTACTTCAATAGAAAGTTTACTTTTAAAAAGTGGTTACGGGACTTTCCCAGTGGCGCAGTGGTTAAGAATCCGCCTGCCAATGCAAGGGACATGGGTTCAGTCCCTGGTCCGGGAAGATGCCACATGCTGCAAGCAACTAAGCCACGAGCACAACTACTGAGCCTGCGGTCTAGAGCCCACAAGCCACAACTACTGAGCCCAGGTGCTGCAACTGATGAAGTCCATGTGCTCTAGGGCATGTGTGCTGCAACTACTGAGCCCAAGGGCTGCAACTACTGAAGCCCGTGCACCTAGAACCCCTGCTCCGCAACGAGAGAAGCCACCACATTAAGAAGCCCATGCAACAAAGGGTAGCCCCCGCTTGCCGCAACTAGAGAAAGCCCGTGTGCAGCAACGAAGACCCAATGCAGCCAAAAAAAAAAAAAAAAAAGTGGTTGCTACACCCTCAAGGTTGAGCAGAGAAGGACGGAGGGTCCTGCCCTGTGACTTTGGCCTTGAGGTGTGGTGAGTGGAAGAGGTGGGATCTGGCCAGCTGCAGCCTCTCTCTGTCCTCTGGGCTGAATGATCATGGGGTTCTGTGGACTTCCACCAGAGGAGACCCAGATGCTGAGCTGGGGTGCTGCCTATGTTCCTAGCAGGGCTGTGATGAGAGATGCTTAACCAGAACCAGGCTGTACCCTCTGAATGAGGAAAATTACCTCAGAGCTCAGAAAGAGAAGTTATCCTGGCCCTAAAGGGGATCAGAACATGCTGCCCAAAAATATGCCACTTGGACTACTTTGGGCTGAAGGCAATTGAGAAACAACAAATGCAAGAAGGGTTCTCTTCTCTGCCCTTATCTGCCTAAAGCAGGTTATAAATTTCCTGCAAGAAAAGTGGTTTTCCTGTACCAGGAAGGGGAGAGCAACTCATCACTGGAGGTGGAGAGTTGATGCCAGGATGAGTCTGCATAAACAGTCCTGTCTAAAAGAACCCTTATCTTCCGTTAGTTCCCCGTATATTTCCTAGTCACTTCCGCATGACCTCTCACCCCCAGAAGCCCAAACCTCTGTTCCTTTGTCTAGTCACTTCTCCAGAATTTATCATCCTTTGTTAAAATGATATGTAAGCCCCCAAGTTTAATTGCTTCTTTTTTTTTTAAACATCCTTATTGGAGTATAATTGCTTTACAATGGTGCATCAGTTTCTGCTTTATAACAAAGTGAATCAGTTATACATATGTCCCCATATCTCTTCCCTCTTGCATCTCCCTCCCTCCCACCCTCCCTATCCCACCCCTCTAGGTGGTCACAAAGCACCGAGTTGATCTCCCTGTGCTATGCGGCTGCTTCCCACTAGCTATCTGTTTTACATTTGGTAGTGTATATATGTCCATGCCACTCTCTCACTTTGTCCCAGCTAACCCTTCCCCCTCCCTGTATCCTCAAGTCCATTCTCTAGTAGGTCTGCATCTTCTTTCCTCTCAACTCCCATGCAGGTAAAATAAAATTGTACCTTTTCTCCTGTTAACCTGTCTTTTGTCAGTTTAATTCCCAGGCTCCATGAACTGAACCTAAGAGATTGGAGGAAAAGTTTTTTTCCTCCCTGACTGCTGCCTTCATCTCATCACTCAGTATTCTTTTTTCTTGAGAGCACTTACCATGGTCTGAAATTATCTGGTTTACTTCTTTGTTTGCTTGGAATCTGCTGAAAAGTAGGGGCTGTATGTGTGTCCTGTTCACCCTCAATCCTCAGGGCCTGGCACTTACTAGCACCAGAGGGCCCCCGCAGTGGAGAACAGAGGGCCTGGCCTCATCTGGGAGATGTGAGTAGTTGTAAGGTGGATCAGGTGGGAGTCTGAAGTCTTACTTAAACAGTGGCCAGTGTGGCTAAAAACATCCCTCATGCTTTGTCATTCCCCATCTAGTCTAAGGGAGTCTCCAACGTCTTGCAGGACTGTGGCAAATTTGAGGACATTAAGAGCTGAGATTCTTAAAGGTTGGTGATTAAATTCCAAGGCCCATGGGAAAGCAACTCCTGAGTGACAAGTTAGAAAACCTGAAAAAATCTGAATTTCAACATCTAGCTGATGCCTCTGTACAGTGATATGGGTGGAAATCTAGAGTTACCCACCTTTTCCCCTTGATAATTCACTTCAGACCCAGGGTCATGTGTGGGCTGGACCTGTTTCCTTAGGGGGAATTTCTTTTTTTTAAATTGAAGTAGAGTTGATTTACAATATTGTGTTAATTTCTACTATACAGCAAAGTAATTCAGTTATACATACATATATTCTTTTTTAAATATTCTTTTCCATTATGGTTTATCATAGGATATTGAATATAGTTCTCTGTGTTATACAGTAGGATCTTGTTGTTTTTCCATCCTGTACATAATAGGTTACATCTACTAACCCCAACCTCCCGGTCCACTCCTCCCCCACCCCCCTTCCCTTTGGCAACCACCACCCGTGGCAACCACCGGTCTGTTCTCTATGTCCAGGAGTCTGTTTCTGTTTTGTAGATAAGTTCATTTGTGTCATATTTTAGATTCCACATATAAGTGATATCATATGGTATTTGTCTTTCTCTTTCTGACTTACTTCACTTAGTAAGATAATCTCTAGTTGCATCCATGTTGCTGCAAATGGCATTATTTCATTCTTTTTTATGACTAAGTAGTATTCCATTGTATATATGTACTTAGGGGGAATTTCTAAGGGCAAGACAAGATACAGTACTTTAAGATATGATAATGTTAGGATAGCTTGACTTAGCATAACATGTATCTGGACTACACTTAGGATGGTAAGCACTCATATGATACCTGGCTAGGCTGGGGCACTTTCAGTAAATGAATGAACAAGCCACTAGCCTGGCTTATATGCACTCTGTGTGTGTGTGTGTGTGTGTGTATGTGTGTGTGTATGTTGGTGTGTGAAGGTTAAATACAGAAAGAGAAGAAGAAGAAGGGGAGGGGCAGGGAGAATGGAGAAGAGAGAAGAGAAGGAAACACGGGCCCTCCTGTCCCTTGAGCCTGGGGGGACTTGTAACTAAACATCCACTTGCCCGGCTAACACTTCTCAGGTCCCAGGAAAATGCTTCTTCACATCTCTTGCTCTGTGTCCTCAAAACAAAAGACAACTGTGTCTAAAGATGTGGAGGCTGTCCCTCTCCGATCCCAGAGACAGGGAACGAGGGAAGATTTGAGTGGTGGGAACCTTAGGAAACAAACAAACAAAAAGACAAAATTAAGTCATCAAATCCTTTTTCTCAGATACAGTGAATATGATAGATTCTCATATAACAAAGCATTGTTTCCTGGTAGTGCTAAATGTCTGGTTTTTTTCCTTTTCTTGGTGTTTTAATTTGTATTATAGTTAATTTGTATGGACTAATTCCAGAGATATTCACAGAGTAGCTTGTTAGTTACAACAATTGCACATGGTGACTAGGAAAATTTGCAGTATTAAACAACTCATGTTATTTTTGATCTGTGTACATATAGGTCTAGATAACATGAGAGAAGTGTTATATCAATTTTTTATGTTGGCAACTAGTTAGACATTGAATATTAGAATTGTGACCTGTCATGTTTAGAAAAATTTAGCAAGGTTTAATGAAATTCAGTGAATATTTTAAAACATTAAAAACTTTCATTTTATTTAAATCATTTTGATTAAAAATTTTTGTTTTCCTTAACTATAATTCATAGTTTACCTTTCATTTGTAATAGCTGACTTTGAATGCTTTAGAAGAAAACAAGTTTGTGAAAACATACAAAAATAATTTTGATTTTTAAATTTTTTACCTTTAATATGCGTTTTTGATGAAAATATATTCAAATGTCATACTTTGAATACAGTTGCATTTTATTATTTATTCTTTATTTATGTTTGTCTGTGTTGGGTCTTCATTGCCGCGTGCGGGCTTTCTCTAGTTGCGGCAAGCAGGAGCTACTCTTCATTGTGGTGTGCAGGCTTCTTATTGCAGTGGCCTCTCTTGTTGCAGAGCACAGGTTCTAGGCGTGTGGGCTTTACTAGTTGTGGCACGAGGGCTCAGTAGTTGTGGCTCACAGGCTCTAGAACGCAGGCTTAGTAGTTGTGGCACATGGGCTTAGTAGCTCCACAGCATGTGGGCTTTTCCTGGACCAGGGATTGAACCTGTGTCCCCTGCATTAGCAGGCGAATTCTTAACCACTGCACCACCAGGAAAGTCCCTACAGTTACATTTTAATTTTTAGTCCTTGAGCTCATTATTGACAGCAGAACATTAATTATGTGAAATTTTTATGATATCATTACATAGTTTTTGCTAAAAAGAAGGGAATAAAAACAAATTCTACGAATTTAAAATACAATAATTTATGAATTATGTACATCATTGTTTTTTGTTTTTGGTCGCACCACATGACATGCGGGATATTAGTTTCCCGACCAGGAATTGAACCCGTGCCCCCTGCAAGTGGAAGTGTGGCATCCTAACCACTGGACTGCCAGGCAATTCCCCTAATTGGATGAGTTTTTTTTGTTTTCATCATTGTTTTATTATTCATCCAAACATTGTTGACCTGGCAATACTGACATATAAAATAATAAAAGCTAGTCATTTTTTATAGTTTGCCTATTTTGTTCATGCAAAAAGCCGTACACAGCCCATCCACTTAAAATGTGTGTGAAGCACTTGTGTACCTCACGTCTCAGAACATTCCTGAAAGACAGGTATTGATGCTTCCTTATAGATGAGGAAACTAAGCTAAATTCCAGAGAATGTGCCAGTCCTCCGCTTCCTACTGAAATCTTCCGTGTTCCCTGCTCTTTCTACAGTTTCTGGACTAACTGCTTAATTTTGCAAGACACGGAGAGCAGAGTCCCAGTGAGATGATGGTTATTAGGAAGGGCCCGCCCTGGCCCCAGTCAATGGAGAGGCTGCTATGACAATATATAAAGAATTCTGCAGATGTCAATCGCCTCTGCCAAAAATGTTAGAAAAAAACAAAGAAGCCATAGCTGTGGTTCAGTTGCTATGAGAAGGCATTTGTCAAGGTCGGAGGACAGCACGATGTACTCTAACGCTTCTTTGCATCACTTGTGATTCACACATGTGGTGCGTGGGCCTCTGTGCTGTCACCCTGGGCCAGCAAATGCCAGGGCCGGGAGCAAGGGCAAGAATATTTGGAGAGGGAAGGATGGATCAGCTGTGTCGAATGCTTCTGCGGGGTTCAGATGAGGCCTGAGAATGTCCATGAGGCTTAGCACGTGGGGACGATGAATGTGAGTGTTTTGGGGCAATGCAGGTGGGAGCTGCTAGGTGGGAGGAGGTGGGAGGGCGACCGAGGTGGGCAGCAGGAGGGGATGCAGAGCTGCAGGAAATCTTTTCAGATGTCAGCTGCCAATGGCTTTGCAGAAAGTTTGGGTTCAGGAGAGGGTCTGAGAGGGCTAAGCACCCCACTTGTGAAAACATTGATGCATCCTGGGTTTTAGTTCTTCTCTCTCAGGTCTTCCTCCAGCTTTCTGTTAGGACTGTATTCTGAGTGTTTGGAATGTTGGATCCATCGCTCCAGGCTTCAGTAATGGTCCAGCTGGCATTCTGGGTGTCCTTAGATCCCTTATGGGCGTCAGGGCCCCAATACCCGCTCCCTTAGCCTTCTCACTGGCTCTCAGAGGACAGCATAAGCCACAGCATTTTTTACCCAAATGTTGCGGGAGAGGACAATTCCTTCTCTCTGCCTTCCCTTCTAACGCCTTAAAATCATCCCAGAGATGACAGCACTTATGTCTTTTTTTTTCCTCTTTGAGATTTACTTTAATGACTCAGTGGAATTGATGGCAAACATCTATTAATTCATTTGCACATAAGCCTTTGCCTGGCTGTGTCTTTGCGGGCTTTGAGAAGCATTGTAGGAAGAAAAGGCTGTCATTGAGATGTGGGCAAAGCTTTCCAATCCACCAGCACCTTCTGAGTTCATGGGCTGCACTCCCCTCTTGAACAGCCTGCGTTTACTGCCATGGATCCTCTACTGTCTAGGAAACCCTCCGTTCTCCTGTGTTTCTCCTTAACTCTTACATTCCTGCCCCACTCACGACACTTCTGACACCAGATGTGTGTGGCTGGGTTTCCCCACAACGAGCAATTCTCTGCGACACCAGCTCCGTGTCCTACAGTTTAACTCAATTAAGCTCGCTGAGCTTCATACTTTGGGGATTTTTATGGAAGCTTCCTCACGTAGGCATGATCAATTATTAACTCCATTTCCAGCTCCTCTCCCCTCTCTGGGGGATGGAGGGTGGGGCTGAAACTCTGAGCTTCTAATCGTGGCTTGGTCTCTCTGGTGACCAGCCGCCATCCAGGAGCCCACCAAGAGTCACCTCATTAGAACAAGAGACTCCTATCACCCCTGAAATTCCAAGGCACTTAGGAGCTGGTGTCAGGAACCAGAGTTAAAGACCAAATACTAGCACAAAAGATGCTCCCTGTGCTCTTATCACTTAGGAAATGCCAAGGGTCCAGGAGCTCTGTGCCAGGAGCTGGGGCAGAGACCAATATATATATTTTCTATTATCTCACGTACACAGTGAGATCTCTGGCGCTTTGTGATGTACATGATCGTTTTATATTTATTATTTCTACACCAGTAATATTTAATTAATTAGCTAACCAGTTAATTAATAATTTTGTTAGTCATGCCAGGCATGTAATAGGTACTCCATAAAGATTTATTGCATATAAGACAGACTGTGTACCAATATTTTGATAACCTATATTATAAGTTCTGTGATGTCTTTTTTCTGGCATTTCTTTTCTTCCTTAATACAGGTAACTTATAAGGAATCTATGTAGTTTGCATCTGAATGACTTGAATATCCTTTAGTTCCACTTTGATTTGACACAAATAAGCACTAGTAGGTCTCAAGTATTACCTGTTTTAGAAGCCTCCTGTCTGTAAGAGGAAACCCAATATCAAGAAATTGAAACAAATTAACTTCTGTGGAAGGAATGTAAAGAAAATGTTGGGTAGCTTGGCTAGAGCATTAACAGAGCAGCGTGTTGAATTGTAATGAAAATTTTTGATGTGCTGTTTCAACTTTCAGTAGCAAATCAATGTGTGTATAGAGGATCTTATTAAAAAGTTTATTGCGTAAATGAATAAGAAAAGTGATGTTCTAAGAGCTTGGGTGAATTCCCCAAGGTCAGACAGCTGGAAAAGTCAGAGCGAGGGCGAGCTCCTATGTCTTCTGATTGTGTATCTGTTCAAGATCATGCCTAGATAAGAACATGAGGGGCCCCTGAGGCTTTAGAACAATCTCCTAGATTTGGACCTGGCCCTGATGTCTGTGGTCTCCAGAACTTCTGGATGACAGTGCCCCCCTTCCTTGAAGTTTCTCTTATTAGATGGTTTTCCCGGGTCTGATTCTCAGGGGCATATCTGTCCAATTCAAGGAGCTCCCCCCACCACCCCCCGCCATAGCACCTGTATGTTAGGGAAGAGCAGACAGATAAGAAGAGGGTGCCCTGGAGTGCGAGCTGCGGCCTCTGTCATTATGTTGGTTTTCATTGCTATTTCTCCTTCATTAACTCACTTAGTCTCCATTAAATGTTACCTGCAGCCCGTTGGTAAGTTGAGATGGAGATGCTCACATTTCTCGTTCATGAAAGAATCAGCCTTCTAAAGCATTTTGTTTCTTCTCTCCTCTAACATTTCATATGTACCTGAGCAGTTTGGGGCTCTCCTCATATTTTTTGCCCTGGTCAAAAATGGGTACATTTATCAACGAAATCACAGAATGGGTCAGATAGCAAAAACTTCAAGGATAGGTTTTTACTGAAAAATGCTCAGAAACTTCTTGGCAAGAAGTCTTTGAACGTGGGGGCAGCCCCACTGCTGACACGGGCAGTGTTGTAGCAGGTGGTGGTGGTTGTGATGGTGGTGGTTGTTTTTTATTCGGTGGGAGGGAGGGTGTGCCTTGGGAATCCCGATTCCTCAGTGGAGGAAGCTGGAGTGGAAAAGCTGGGTCATATAGTAGTTTTAAGACACTGTCAACCCGTTTTCCAAAGAATTTTAAATTCAGGAGAGAAAACATGTTGAAAAGTAACCTAAGAGCCCAAGAGATCTTATCGTCACCTGGGGAACACACCTGTTCACACAGAGAAAGCAACTCCAGCAGTGAAGAGAGTTCCAGTCCCCTCCATGTCCTCACCAACACTTGGTATGGCAGGTCTTTTTAAAAATTAGGACGTTTTCATTGATTTGTAGTGGGATTCTCCTAATGACTATGATGTTCAGCATCTTTCCATGCGCCTACGCTATGGACCGGATGTATCTCTCCAAAATTCAAAGGTTGAAACCTAATCCCAAGTATGAGGATATTAGGAGATGGGTCCTTCGGGAGGTGATTAGGTCCCTCCTAAATGACCTCCAAATCACCTCCTAAATAGGGTGGAGCCCTAATGAGTGAGATTAGTGCCCTTATAAAACAGACCTGCAGGCATCTCCCTTGCCCCCTTCTGCCATGTGAGGACACAGCTGGGAGGCGCTGGCTGTGAATCAGGAAGAGGGTTCTCACCAGACACCAAATCTGTCAGTACCTTGATCTTGGACTTCCCAGCCTCCAGAACTGTGAGGAATAAATTTCTGTTGTTTAAGCCACCAGTCTGTCGTATTCTGTTATAGGAGCCTAAATGAAGTAAGACGTCCATATCGAGAATTACAAGCATACTCGTTATATTGTGTTTCACAGATATTGCATTTTTTACAAATTGAAGGTTTGTGGCAATCCCGCATCAAGTAAGTCTATTAGTGCTATTTTTCCAACAGCAATGGCTCACATCATGTCTCTGTGTCACATTTTGGTAATTTTTGCAATTTCCAAACTTTTTCATTATTATTATATTTGTTTTAGTGATCTGTGATCATTTTTTGTTTTTTTTTTTCTGCGGTAGGCGGGCCTCTCACTGTTGTGGCCTCTCCCGCTGCGGAGCACAGGCTCCGGACGTGCAGGCTCAGAGGCCATGGCTCACGGGCCCAGCCACTCCGTGGCATGTGGGATCCTCCCGGACCGGGGCACGAACCCGTGTCCCCTGCATCGGCAGGCGGACTCTCAACCACTGCGCCACCAGGGAAGCCCTGATCTGTGATCTTTGATGTCACTACTATTAGGACTTGCTGAAGGCTCAGATAATGGTTAGCATTCTTTAGCAATGAAGTATCTTAAAAATTAAGGTATGTACATTTTTTTTAGACATAATGCTATTGCCCACGTAATAGACTATGGTATAGTGTAAACATAACTTTTATATGCACTGGAAAACCAAAAAGTTATTGTTAAGCAAGATTTGCTTCATTGCAGTGGTCTATAACTAAACTTGAAATATCTCAGAGGTCTGCCTGTAGCCTTAAAGATAGCATCAATAACAGCATATTTGTACACCAATTAGAAAGATTTATTAGACAGTGAAAAATCAATGACTGAGGGGAGAGTGATTGGAGTGATGTCCTTGAGTGTGATGGGGTCCTGTGTCCCCATGGAGAAGCTGGCTTAGGTAGGATGGGGCTGGAGCATCCTATACATAAGGATAGAAGGCAGGGTATGTGGGTTGCAGGTGCTGGTGGTGGACAAATGGGTTTGGGGGAGGGGCAAAAAGCTCTCTTCTGATGGTTTCTGTTTTCTCAGTGAAGAAGCAAGTTCACCTGCTGAGGATGAAGATGTTTTGGGGTTTGAGGATTGAAAGAGTGATCTGGGGAAGTGAGAGAGAGAGAGAGAAAAGACTAGAGATAGAGTGTGGTTTCCTGGAAGGAAGTTTTACTTTGTGAAATATTTCAGACTTCAACGGCCTGTAAAACGTAGCAGGCAGTGCCTGTAGTTTGATACCACTGGATCTGACCTGGGATTCCCATTAACCAAATTTGGTGTCATCATGACTCAGCCACCCGATCTAGTCACCTTGAGCCTCTTTATAAGTGCTTACGGTATTTTTGGCCAGTGTCAGCACAGCTGAGCAGTATGATTCTCCAGTGCCCTGAATTATTCATGTTTTTGACCTATTCTAACGAGAACTTTGCCCAAAAGGCTAAATTATTAAGCACCTGGGTGTGATCTTGGAGGATGCCGCCTAGAAAACCGGGACACGGTGAATTTTCTTGCTGGTTTTGCTTCTTACGGGAGTTGAGCCTTCACTAATGACGCACAATTGCTCCCCAAATGAAAGATGATGATGCCGAGTGGCATTAACGTCACAGAACTCAGAGGAGAGAAGCCTGACTAATTAGAGGAGGAGAGATCCCCACCTGGCCTGAAAGTCAGCGCCTTTTTAGAGCATCATGAAGGTGTAGTGGATGATGACCACACCATTCCCTTAGCTTGTCAGGCCGAGGCGATTTCTTTTTAAGAAACATGAATCACTTCTAGCGACAGAAGAAAATGAAATTCTGGAAATAAACATGTTCAGCAGTGCCCTAGGGATCCATGAGGGCTGTTCAGCACTTAGGCAACACATATCCTGTGCATTTAGAGAACGTGAGTTTAGCTGTGTATTTAAGTAAATAGATAAGGACAATACTGAACTCCTTAGTTCTTGAGTCATTTTTGGAAAGCAAAACGAATACACACATCTAGATGTGAGGTAAATGTGCCAACTTTTAAATAATGGTATAGTTGTCTACTTTTAGTTTTCCATTTGTATAAAGATTTTAATTGCTGCAGTTCTGTAACTGCAGGGCAATTTAAAGACTTCATGAATATTATATGTACTTATGCAAAATTCCAGAGCTAAAATTTTCCATATAAATAACACTAGGTTTTCCTGCTTTGTAGTCAAGAATCTCTAAGGATGTTGGGTATTATTAAAAGAACATCGGGGGCTTCCCTGGTGGTGCAGTTGTTAGAATCTGCCTGCCAATGCAGGGGACACAGGTTCAATCCCTGGTCTGGGAAGATCCCACATGCCACGGAGCACCTAAGCCCGTGCGCCACATCTACTGAGCCTGTGCTCTAGAGCCTGCGAGCCACAACTACTGAGCCCACATGCGTAGAGTCCGTGCTCCACAACAAGAGAAGCCACCACAATGAGAAGCCTGCACACCACAACAAAGAGTAGCCCCCACTCGCTGCCACTAGAGAAAGCCCGCGTGCAGCAACGAAGAACCAACGCAGCCAAAAATAAATAAATAAAATAAATAATTAAAAAATTTTTAAAAAGAACACTGTACGCACACTGAAGCATTTATAGGTAAAGGACATTCTGTCTAGGATTTCTTTTTCTTTCTTTTTTTTTTTTTTGTGGTACGCGGGCCTCTCACTGTTGTGGCCTCTCCTGTTGCGGAGCACGGGCTCCAGACGCGCAGGCTCAGCGGCCATGGCTCACGGGCCCAGCCGCTCCGTGGCATGTGGGATCTTCCTGGACCGGGGCACGAACCCGTGTCCCCTGCATCGGCAGGCGGACCCCCAACCACTGCGCCACCAGGGAAGCCCTAGAATTTATTTTTTTATCCAGCAAAAACGGGGTGGAGCTGGGAATAAATGAAGAAAAGATATTTATGGGCAATAGATGCACAGCAATTACAGTATAGTATAGAAAGTTTTTCTGCCATTATTTCTTCAAATATTTTCTTTCTCCTACTCCTGCTTTTCTTCCTGGACTCAATTACACATATATTATTATGCCTCTTGAAGATGTCTTACAGCTCACTGATGCCTGGGTTTGGTTTTTTTTTCCCCAGAATTTTTTCCTTCTATATTTTAGTCTTATCTTTTCTGTTGCTGTATTTTCAAGTACATTACTCTTTTCTTCTACAGTGTCTAATCTGTTAATCCCATTCAGTGTATTTTTTATCTCCAGAAGTTCAATTTGGGTCTTTTGTATCTCTTTCGTGTTTCTTCTTAACCTGCTCACATTTTCCTCAATCTTCCTGACCATATCAAATGTAGTTGTAGTAACTATTTTAATGTCTTTTTCTATTAGTTTTATCTGTGTGATTTCACTTGATTGATTTTCCTCCTCATTATGGGGTATGGTCCTTGCTTCTTTGCATGTCTGGTCATTTTTGATTGGGTGCCAGATATTGTGAATCTTACCTTGTTGGGTGTTGGATATTCTTCTATTAAAAAAAATATCTTCTCGAGCTTTGTTCTGGGACATAGTTAAGTTACTTGGAAGTAGTTCGTTCCCACCAATAGTGCAGGAGGGTTCCCTTTTCACCACACCCTTTCCAGCATTTATTGTTTCTAGATTTTTTGATAACGACCATTCTGACTGGCATGAGGTGATACCTCATTGTAGGTTTGATTTGCATTTCTCTAATAATTAGTGATGTTGAGCATCTTTTCACAGGCCTCTTGGCCATCTGTATGTCTTCCTTGGTGAAATGTCTATATAGGTCTTCTGCCCATTTTTTAATTGGATTGTTTGTTTTTTTGATATTGAGCTCCATGAGCTGTTTGTGTGTATATACATACAGAGTGGCGAGAGTGGGCATCCTTGTCTTGCTCCTGATCTTAGTGGAAATGCTTTCAGTTTTTCACCATTGAGTATGATGCTTGCTGTGGTTTTGTCATATATGGCCTTTATTATGTTGAGGTAGTTTCTGTCTATGCCCATTTTCTGGAGAGTTTTTATCATAAATGGTGTTGAATTTTGTCAGAAGCTTTTTCTGCATCTATTGAGATGATCATATGGCTTTTATTCCTTAATTTGTTAATGTGGTTTATCACATCGATTGATCTGTGTATACTGAAGAATCCTTACATCCCTGGGATAAATCCCACTTGATCATGGTGTATGATCCTTTTAATGTGTTGTTGGATTCTGTTTGCTGGTATTTTGTTCAGGATTTTTGCATCTATGTTCATCAATCATATTGGTCTATAATTTTCTTTTTTTGTGATATCTCTTTCTGGTTTTGGTATCAGGTTGATGGTGGCTTCATATAATGAATTTGGGAGTATTTCTCCCTCTGCAATTTTTTGGAAGAGTTTGAGAAGGATTGGTGTTAGCTCTTCTCTAAATGTTTGGTAGAATTCACCTGTGAAGCCATCTGGTCTTGGACTTTTGTTTGTTGGAAGATTTTTAATTACGGTTTCAATTTCATTATTTGTGATAGCTCTGTTTATATTTTCGAATTCTTCCTGGTTCAGTCTTGGAAAATTGTACCCTTCCAAGACTTTGTCCATTTCTTCATGGTTGTCCATTTTATTGGCCTAGAGTTGTTTGTAGTAGTCTCTTTGTACCCTTTGTATTTCTGCCGTGTCAGTTGTGATTTCTCCTTTTTCATTTCTAATTTTATTGATTTGCATCCTCTCCCTTTTTTTCTTGATGAGTCTGGCTAAGGGTTTATCAATTTTGTTTATCTTCTCAAAGAACCAGCTTTTAGTTTTATTGATCTTTGCTATTGTTTTCTTCATTTCTATTTCATTTATTTCTGCCCTGATCTTTATGATTTCTTTCCTTCTACTGACTTTGGGTTTTCTTTTTCTAGTTTTTTTTTTTTTTTTCTAGTATAGCTTTTGCTTGTCTGAAAAGCTTTTGATTTCTCTGTCAAATCTGAATGAGATCATTGCTGGGTAGAGTAATCTTGGTTTTTCTCTTTCATCACTTTAAGTATATCCTGCCACTCCCTTCTGGCCTGCAGAGTTTTTGCTGAAAAATCAGCTGATAACCTTATGGGGATTCCTTTGTATGTTATTTTTTGTTTTTCCCTTGCTGCTTTTAATATTTTTTCTTTGAATTTAATATTTGTTAATTTGATTAATATGTGTCTTGGTGTGTTTTCCCTAGGGTTTATCCTGTATGGGACTATCTGTGCTTCCTGGACTTGGGTGACTGTTTCCTTTCCCATGTTAGGGAAGTTTTCGACTGTAATCTCTTCAAATATTTTCTTGGGCCCTTTCTTTTTCTCTTCTTCTGGGACCCCTGTAGTTTGAATGTTGTTAGTGTTGTCCCAGAGGTCTCTGAGATTGTCTTCAATTCTTTTCATTCTTTTTTCTTTATTCTGCCCCTTGGCAGTTATTTCCACCATTTTGTCTTCCAGCTCACTTATTCGTTCTTCTGCCTCAGTTATTCTGTTATTGATTCCTTCTAGTGTATTTTTCATTTCAGTTATTGTATTGTTCATATCTGTTCATTTGTTCTTTAGTTCTTCTAGATCTTGTTAAACATTTCTTGCATTTTCTCAATCCATGCCTCCCTTCTATTTCTGAGATTCTGGATCATCTTTACTATCATTACTCTGAATTCTTTTTCAGGTAGATTGCCTATTTCCTCTTCATTTATTTGGTCTTGTAGGTTTTTACCTTGCTCCTTCATGTGTGACATATTTTTTTGCTATCTCTTTTTTTTTTTTTTTTAATGCGTGGGATTATGTTCCTGTCTTACTGGTTGTTTGGCTTGAAGCTTCCAACACTGGAGTTTGTAGGCTGTTGGGTAGAGCTGGGTCTTGGTGCTGAGATGAGGACCTCCATGAGACCTCACTCCAATGAATATTCCCTGGGGTCTGAGGTTCTCTGTTAGTCCAGTGGTTTGGACTCAGAGGTCCCACCACAGGACCTTCTGCCCGACCCCTGGCTTGTGAACCAAGATCCCACAAGCTGTGTGAGGTGGCAAAAAGAAAAAAAAAGGAGAGAAAACAATAACAAAGTAAAAAATAAAATTAGACTAAGAAACTAACAGATATGTTAGAAAGAGTATAAAAATATAGATGAATCAACACCGGAAGGTACAACCGCATCACTATAGTAAAAAAGAGGAGGAGGGAGAAGAAAAATAAAAGAAAAAAGAAAAAAAGGGGGAAGGGCTTGGCTGCAAAGTTTGGGTGGTGGGTGGGGCCAATGCTCAGGACCCTCAGGGCTGGGGGCTGTGGGGGGTGGGGCTTAGGCTAACGGAACAGAAGGGGCCCAGGCGTGCCCCCGACCCTGGTCTCAGAGGGCGGGGACCTCAACTGGGAGCCCAGCAGGCCTCCTGGGCTCGAGTGGGCGGGGCAACCGCCCTCCACTCATTCCCGCTCCTCCCGGAGGGCCCCTCCCGCCGGCCTCTCCTGATCTTGGGGCCTCAGGGGTGCAATCCTGTCTAGCCTCCACTTCTCCTCCCCCCTCAGTCCCCCAACGTCCTACCAGTTCACTTGGAAGTTCCTCCCTCCTTGGGCGTCAGAGTCACGCCCCAGCGGCTGGTAGCCACCCTAGTTGTGGGGAGACGCTAACTCAGCGTCTTCCCACACCTCCATCTTGACTCCGCCCCCCCCCACAATTTTTTTTAAAAATTGTGAGTTACTAGGAGAACTTTTGGTTAAATACTGTATAATGTATTAAGCTTCTTGATAATAAGTAAATAAGAAATTTAAATAATTTTTATGTGTGTATAGATGCCAGAATATTTATTTCCCATGGAACCCTGAGTTCTTCAGACTCCTCGGTAATTCTGTTTGTGGGCATAAATTTTGCAGCTTCCTGTAGGTGTCACCAGAGGAAGGCAAGTCAGAGGGCACAGAAATCCTGGAGTGAAAACCACAGCATCATAGCAGAGGGCAGAAAAATGAATTGAAGAAGGTTGTAGTTTAAATCAAGAAAATCAGTCCACAAAACCAAAATGTGTTAACAAGGATATAATGAAACCCTTCTTAAAACAAATATTATCATAAGCAACCAAATTAAACGTTGTCCAAGTTAAAAGCAAATGAGGAAAGATTTGGTTATATGTTCAGGGCTTTGGACCGATTTAATCGAGGTCACGTTTGATCAAATTCTTCTTTTTAAAAGCTGGGGGTTTGGGCTGGAGCTTAAGCACGTGTTTCTCATAAAGGGCCCTTTGTGTGTCTGTGGGTGGGATATCATTAATTGAATACAACTTTTGTTGTTCAGGTTGCTGAAGATAGAGTGTTGATCAAGGCACAAGATCCCCACTGCCATGAAGCTAACCTTCCAGGGAAGGGGGACAATAAACAAACAAACAAGAAAACACTAACGTGCAAATAAGACACAGTGAAGGGGCTCGCTGTTACTGCCTTACGAACTCATGTTCTCATGTCACCATATGCCCATCACTAGGGAAACAGTTTGGAGATTTATTAACATGTGTCTGAATCTCTTTTTGGCAAAGCATTTAGACATGTGTCTTGTTTAAGCGGCTGAGTTGCTTTGTATCCTAAAAGCCAACCAACTCCAGCAGGGGGAGACATGGTGATGGCTGGGACCCTGTGTTTGGACTGCAGGGGCCGCAGTTCCCGCCCCATCCCCCAGCACGTTCTGGGACGGGCACATGCACGTTGCATAGACAGTGCCAGGCAACCGCAGAAGAGCTGGGATGCGATTCCAACTCAGCTGCGTTTAGAAGCTGCGTGATCTCAGGCAAGCCCCGTCGTCTCTCTGAGTCGGTTTTCTCAGCTCTAATGGTCCTAATAAGACCTGCCCCTAAGTGCAGTGAGAGGTGTTTATAAGGAACACGTGGAATGAGGTGCCCCAGGCAATTCTGTGTACCGTATACATCTCCACATATTGACTTTCCTGTCTTGGGCAGGTCAACTGCCCTCTCCAAACCTCAGTTTTCTCATCTTTAAAGGGGGTTGTAAAAGGTCTTTCCATAAGTTCTAGTTCTGTTCAACATTTTGCCTATAGTTAACAACACTGTGTTGTACGCTTGCAAATTTGTTAAGAGGGTAGGTCTCACGTTAAGTGTCCTTACCACAGTAATTTTATTAAAGCGTTTTCATCCAGGGGGCACCATAAAGAAGCCCAGTCAGTGGTGTCTGGCTGTCCTTGCAGGACCCCTGACCCTCCTCTTTCCCGGCTGCAGTTGAGAGGACTGCTGACCGCCATGGCCACTCTCTGCTGTCCCCTTACTGGCTCCTACTGCCCCTAGGCCACAGGCTCCTCTTCCTGTCTCCACATCCCAGGGCTGGCGGGTCCAGGAAGCCCACCCAAGCCACAGCTCTCCAAGCTGTTCTCTGCCGGGCCAGGGCCCGGAGCGCTGCCCTCACGTGGAGAGAAGAATTAACCTTATCCCGAGAGACAGCTGCCCTTTGCCCTGGGCTACTGGGGGGTGATTTTTCTAGGTTCCTGGAATGTCCTGCCTGATAGGAGTGTCTGTTTGCGGGGGCTCTGGCCACCGGACCGTCGAACAGTGTGATTTATTGTAATTTATACCAAAGAGAAACAGAGCCAGACATTGGTGATGGGCAGCATGACAGATTCTATTCAGGCTCTGTATACAGGAGGGGCTTCTGTATAAATGGAGCTCAACCCTGATCTGTGCAGAGGTGACTGGGCGTGTTTTAAAGGGAGGGTGAGAAAGCATTCAGGAGGAATGGGCAGGGGCTCAAGCAGAGTCAGGGGAGTGGAAAATGACAAAGAGTGGGTGAGGGGGCTGTTTTATGAGAGCTGATAGGCAACGCAGGCGCTGGGCCGGAGTGTGTCTCAAGCAGAACATTACTTTGGCTGCCTTGAGCTTTCTTAGTGACTAAAGTTTAGTCAAGGAACATCTTTGTCAGGGTTTGGGGCAGGTGTAGCGCTCCCTCCAGCAGGCGCTAGAGAGAGCAAAGCCACTGGGCTGTGTATGATGGAGCCCCAACAAAAACCCTGGGCGCTGGAGCATGACCGTTGGCAATACTCTGTGCATGATGTCACCTGTGTGATTCCATGGGAGGGAACAACAGAATCTCTGTACATGGAACCCTCCTGGACCTGCCCATGTGCCAGTTCCCTTGGCTGACTTTCTTCTGGATCCTTGATATCATAAACCATAGTCGTGGGTACAACAGCTCTCAGTGAGTTCTGTGAGTCCTTCAGCAAACTACCAGACTTGAGAGGGGTTTCGGGGAATCTCCCGAACTTGCAATTGGTATCAGAAGTGAAAATGCTCTCGGGAGGACTGTCCCCTCTGACTTTGTAGTTGTGTAACTCTTGCAGTTGGACTCCACTCCTTGTGTCTCGACGGTCGGACACCCCATCTTCATGGCGGGGCGTGATGTGGGGCTGGGAGCATGGTCATTGCTGTGAGGTCCTGAGGCCGGGGCCTGGTGACCACCTGACCGCTCTGGACACACATGCTGTCTCAAGATTTGAGGCATATTTGTCGAGCACAAACAATGATTGGTGTCTGCTGATACTTTCTGTGCATCTTGCAGAAGGGACTTGGGGGTTCATCATCCTGCCTGTCCCCATCTTACCCGTACCGGCCTCTCCCGAGGCCACAGATTCTGTGATGCCCATAGAGAAAGTTCCAGATGCTCTGAGCCCGGGCCACTCTCTGGGGGCGGAGGCCTCGCTCTCCACATGGGGCTGCTCAGCCTCCAGGCAGTTCTGCTGGTTCCGCAGCCTCTCGCCCCTCATCCTGTAATTCTTCATTTTATACTTTTTATTTACTTTCCCCACCACATCCTATTTCCAATGGATAAATCTGGACTGAAACCCCAATTTGGGGCTAAGTGCCATAGTTGGGGAACCAAGTCCATGTTAAAAAGGGGTTCATGGGAATAGAATGTGGGATTACAAGTAGTGAATTCACATGATTTTTAAAAATACCACATAACTTCCCTTCACGTGATGCCTCTTGACCCACAGTCTGACAACACAGGCAAGTGTACACAGTGTCATCAAGACTGTCAGTCTGTTAAAAATAAAATCATATTATCCAGATTTGACGCACATCCTGCATTTTCTTTTATTTTCCCTTTAAAAAATTAACTCCACAAGGAAAGTAAGGTATTTGCTTTTCATATTCACTGTAATATACATTGAACACATATTCAAATGTCTCAGAATCACCCAGAAAAGGACAAAAAAATATATCAACGCGATAACATGAGATTCAGCAGGCCCACGAGGAAATCTGTGGCTCCGGATCTAAGGAAGGGGAGTGAGCCGACCCTGACAAAATACGTTTGGCGAGGGTGTGAGTGCACTGCTGATGCCCAGTGCACAGTCGTCAGTCGTGTTTATGCAGCTTCCATCTGTGAATTGTAAACGATTTGTAAAATGCTATATCTGGTTTCAAATATTAATAATTCATTGAGGTGGTTGGTGGCGATTAACCACACCAGTAGTACACACACACACACGTGTTTCTGAAAACTGAAGCTTCAGCCACATCCCCCTGCTTCTCAAAGAAGCTTCTCTGAAGCTGGGTAGCAGAAACGGCTTGGAGAGAGAGGGGTGCCGTGAAGGGTTTCCTAAGGACTTGATTCAGACCAAGGTCATGATGATGTTGGTGAAGGCAGAGGAAGCTGTCAGTGGCCTGTGTTACTTATTTGTGTTTGTCCTCTTCCTATCCTCATCATAGCAAACGCAGAACTCCTATCACATGGTATGGCTTGGGTTATGTCCACCCACCAAAAAAAGATACGTCGAAGTCATAACCCCCAGTACCCCGGAAAATGACCTTATTTGGATATAGAGTTTTTACAGAGGTGATCAAGTCAAAATAAGGTCATTAGGGTGAGCCCTAATTCAATATGACTGTGTCCTTATAAAAAGGGGAAATTTGGACACAGACACACCACAGGGAGAAGGCCATGTGGAGATGAGGCAGAGATTGATTGAGGTGATGCATCCACATGCCAGAAGATACCAAAGATGGCCAGCCAACCACCAGCAGGTAGGGGAGAGGTCTGGAAAAGATTATCCCTCACAGCCTCAGAAAGAACCAACCCTGCTGACACCTTGACCTTGGACTTCCGGCTTCCAGACTGTGTAAGAATATCCACCAACTCCTGTCCCTGATTGGTTGAGGGATGCTCAACCTGGGGCCGTTGCCCCCCACAGCACTTCCAGCCTTCCTGGCACGTGGAGTTGTCCATCAAAGTCACAAAGCTAAGTGTGCTAAGGCCAGATTGCTTCGGATCAAGCCCCAAGTGTATCATGTACAAACTTTGGGTAAATCCCTGTGGTGCGGTCAAGAGGGTAGGGTGAGGCACCAACAGCATCTACTACATCACCCCTTAGTCCTTTCACTTCCTTTCTTCCTCTCCATGTTCTCCATTGAAACGCCTACAGTGAGGAAGAGAAAAAAATCCTGCATTGTCCTTATTACTAAATAATAATAATAAATTTCTTAAAGGACTTCCTCTGTGCCCAGCACTGTGTGACATGTGATGTAGTTACAGTTATTAACTCCATGACTTTACAGATGGGGAAACTTGAGGCTTGAGGGCTCTGCTCAAATTTAGTAAATTAGATGGAGCTGGGGCTGAGCTGAAGCAATCTGACCCTGGCACATGTATCCTTGCCCCCTGCAGACAAGGGCACTCCAGGAGCAAGGGGTGCAAAAAACATGACCTGCCTCACTCTTTTGGCTCCAGCAGCAAGAATAAGACAAACTGATGTTTCAGTAAACATTATTATTTTGTAAAGTAAATGAAGTTGCCCTTTTCATGTGGTTCTCAGTTGACTGGGTGGGGGAATTCTCACTGGAAAAGTTTTCTCTGGGTGAAGAAAGTGTTGACTATTGTACATTTTAAAAGTTGCCAGTTTTGTTGTAAATCAGGCTGAGAAGGAGCTCATTGAAGGCATTGAAGGCAAAAGTATGAAAGACTGTAGTGCAAACAGGCAAGACCAAGGATGTATTTTTTTACAGACTTTGCAGAGAATTCTTGGATCAAGCTAGCAACTCAGTGGCTGATTATAAGACGAGCTGTGAGGAGTCTAATTCCTTTAGTCACAAAGGCATCTGGGACCCTGCTGCCCCATGGAACCTTCAACCACCCATTCTCCATGCTCAGAGGAGACCTTGCACCCCAGGTCCCGGCTGGAAGGGCCTGACCGCTCTCTGGAGAGCGGGGATGGAAGGGAAGGTGATAAACGTGTAGAGGTTGTTCAGCTGGGGTGATGCTGGCACCAGGTTGATGAGCAAGCCAGAGAGGAACCCCTTCCCACCCCCAAGCCTGAACCTCCCTGAGCCTGAGTCTGCAGTGACGGAATGGATTCCCGCCCTGCTCTGGGGGAGAGAGATGAGTGATGCCTGCACCCACCAGCCTTGCCTGGAACAGGGCATGTTCTGTTTCCCTCTCGAGGGCCCAGCAGCAAAAGTCTTTCCTTTCATGAGTGTCGTGAGGCAAGGAAGGTTGAGGTGTGAGAGAAGGGAGAGAGAGCATCTGATCCTTGCTCAGTAAAGGGAAAACATACAGGTCAGTTAAGTATATTCACATTACACCACCATCCATCTCCAGAAAGTTTTCATCTTTCTAAACTGAAACTCTGTCCCCATTAAACACTAAGTCCCCACTCCCCCATCCCACAGCCTCTGGCACCCTACTCTAGGGCACCTATGGCATTCTACTGTCTGTCTCAATGAATTTGATGTTGCTAGGGACTTCATCTAAGTGGAAACATACAGTATTTGACCTTTTGTGACTGGCCCTTTCACTTGGCATCATGTCCTCAAGGTTCATCCATGTTGCAGCCTGTGTTATAATTTTCTTCCTTTTTAAGGCTGAATAATCTTCCATTGTATGGATGGACCACCATTCATCCGCTGATGGACACTTGCGTTGCTTCTATCCTTTTGGTTCTTGCGAATAATACTGCTATGAACATGGATGAGCAGATATCTAGCCCTGCTTTCGGTTCTTCGGGGCATATACCCAGAAGTGGAATTGCTGGATCTGCTTTTGTTTTTGAAGTGGGTCAGCCCTGGGTGGGGGAGCCAGGGCGCTTCTGCTGTAATCCGGCACAGCCATGGGACGTGATAAGAAGTTAGTTTGATTCTCAGAACCTAGCACTAATCACAGGATTGTTGTGAGAGGTATTTAAAATCATGTGTTTTGTATGTTGGATGGTGGGGGGCGCCCACCCAGCTGTCCATCATTTTCACCATGATTGTCGTGAGCTTCAAGATTCGGGGAAAGGGAACGAGCATGCTTCGTCACGTCCACCAGGGGTCGCTATTGCCCTCGGAGCTGAGTCCTGGCTGGGCCGTAATGGCCTCCCGCCTCCGCCCTCCATCAGCTCCCACCATTTGGCCCCTAACTCTCTACTCTCTATCTCCCTTCCTTTTGACTCTTCAGTTCCAACTGTCTTCCTGTATCGCAGCTTTTACCCAGGAACAATAAGTTACCCAATGATCCAAGCCAGATCACCTTATCTGATTACCCGTGCCCCATTGCTCCCAGCGGGGCTTCCTTCTGCAGGAATTTCAGGCCATCGTGGAGGCAGATTTATCTGCGCCAAATGATGTCCTGCTGCAGGTAATTACCATGTTCTGTTTCCCTCTTGAGGGCTTTTACGAGAGTCAAGTGAGGCCATGTGTGGGAAAGTACTCATGAACATTTGGGACAGCTGCCGTGAGTCTCGGGCCTGGGCCCCCGAGGAGTCCTTCCTGGTCAGAGCTGCCTCCGGGAGTGACTGCAGTTTCTGAGCAGGAATGGAGCATTTAGGTGTCCACAGGGTCTGAGCAGATGCGGCCCTGGGCACCGTGACCAACTCTAAGGGGGTGCTGGATAGCTGCTCCTGAAGCCTGGCCCATGGTCACTTGCTGGGCCTGAATGTGGGCTCAGTGTGGCCAGATATTCTCATTTTTCAAGGGAATCTGAAAATGCAGATTTTTTTTTTCACGTGAACTCTGCAAAATTTTCAATATGGGCCGTTAGGGACAATTTTTCTCAAACTCTGCATGGGCCAATCAAAACACTCCGCAGGCTGGTCTTGGCCCTTGGGTGCCACATTGCATCCTCTGATGGGGTCTTGTTTAAGATGTGGTCAGTGACTGGTGGTAAATACCACTGACATTGACCATGGGGATGAGCTGGGTTTTTAGCTGCCAGGTGCTCTTTGGTGCTCACCTCCTCAGGGACAGACCAGGACTCCTGGCTTCTCCTGTGGAGAGTGGGGGGAGGGGTCCTTTGGGTGTCTCCCATGGGACCCAAGCTGAACCAGTAACCTAGAGATTCAAAAAGCCCCATTTGTATCCCACTTCCCCGAGCTGTTCAGCTTCATTCTTTCTCCCGCAAGACTCTTTGCCCAAGGAGCAAGAGACACTTGGTAACCCACTTACGGCATCAGTGCCAGGCTCTTAGAAGGACCATCGTAACTCCCTGTTGCCAGGACGGCATTTCTGGGCGCTCCCAAACGACCCAAGAAACTGCTAAGTGCACACTGATGGTTCAACCACCCCTTGAAAGGCCAACCTCACGCTGCCCATAGACTGTGTGGATGGTCCTCTGAATGGAGGGACCCCGTGGACAGGAGTCAGAGGCAGGGGCTGGGAGGAAAGAGTGTCCCTGTGGGTTGGGTTGGAAAGTCCTGATGTTCAGCTCATCACACCACCCAGTGAGTGTGATTGCAGCTGTGGAATCCAACACAGATGCGCTTGCCAGAGGGGCCTCTTAAGGGGCTGAAATGGGACTTCGCAGGGTGGGCTAGTATTGAGGTGCAATAAGCAGCCAGACACCCTCCCCCTCCCACCCGCCCCATGTGCATCCAGCGGACTGGACTTACGGTGGAGGTCCCAGTTTGCCTTCGCTTCTGACCCCGAGCCGGCAGCTGGATCAAGCAGTCCTGAGGAGGTGACCCATTTCCCTAATTTGGGAAATGCTAAAGTGTGAAATACTGAATGCAGCTACCCCAGGCACATTTATCCCACACCTCCTCCCCCAGGCTTAACTTCGATGGAATGAAGGAAGTCAGATTTTAATGAGGATGATACAGCCAAGGGCAAAATAATTCTGGTTCTTTCTCTGTAGCTCCCCAAAGAGCTGACCACACATACACACACACACACACACACACACACACACACACACACTCCTTCTAAATCAGTGCAGTTGAAACAGAATTGCCTAAAACAAATGAAGGTTATCACAGCAACATTTTTTGTGATTCAGAAATTTTGTATCCAATTGAGGGAAAGCTATTCCCCTTGCCAATCCCAAGAAGTGAAGGTAACCACGTATTTCTCGAGCGCTTCACTATGAAAGGTGGCCTCTGTCTCTGGAGAAGGGAGAAACATACAAGTTTGCCGCTGGAGTCTTCTGCTGATGCCAGGGAGGAATTTGATGGGCATCCATCCTGGAGGGTAGCTGAAGTCATAAGAGCTCTGTACTCTTTTCCTCAGCAACAAAACCACTATTTTTTCTCCTTTTCCTAAGTTCTCAGCAAGAGGCTTTCTCTTCATTTCCCTTACCCCTGCAGTGGGCCTAGATTTGAGAGTTCCCAGTGAATCATAATCACAGCTGGCCTTCTTGGGTCCTAATGATGGACTGGGCACTGCACATGCCCCAGACCAGCTCTGTCCAACAGAACCTTCCACCTTGATGGACGTGTTCTGTATCTGCTCTGTCCAATGCAGGAGCCACTAGCCACACGTGGCTACTGAGCCCTTGAAATGTGACCAGTAGGACTGACAGACTGAAGTTTAATATACTTACAGTGAATGAAGTAGCCATATGTGCCTAGCGGCTATCATACTGGACAGTTCAGCATTAGACCCTCGAAGCAAGCTTGTAAGTACTGGTGTTATTCACCCATTTTGAAGATAAAGAAATAAAGTCTCCAAGGGATTAAGTAACTTGCTTGGGGTCACAGAACTAGCTCTAACCATGGCCCCAAGTCTTGTGTTTGGAGGGAATGTTGCTTGGGAAGCTTGATTCTCAACTCTCCTTCCTCCCCCACCCGAGACCTGGCTCAGGTGTGCAAATGAAGGTGACTTTCTGCATGCTATGTTTGCTTAGTTAGTTCTCTTTCCTTTTCCCCTCCTTTAAAAAATGTCTTTTTCTGAATATTGAGGAAATATAGGAGCATCAGGGCAAAATTACAGGAAACAATAAAAAGAAAAATATTTATCCATAATTTCTTCAACTAGATGAAAACACTACATACAATTGCATCATAAGGAAAAAAATACCTAAGAATAAATTTAACCAAGGAGGTGAAAGAACTAACTGTACACTGAACACTATAAGACATTGATGAAAGAAACTGAAGAAGATGCAAATAAATGGAAAGATATTCTGTGTTCATGAATTAGAAGAATGAATATGTTAAAATGTCCATAATACCCAAAGCAATCTACAGATTCAATGCAATCCCTATCAAAATTTAAAAATGACATTTTTCACAGAGATAGAACAAAGAATTCTAAAATTTCTGTGAAACCACAAAAGACCCCAAATAGCCAAAACAATTTTGAGAAAAAACAAAACTGGAGGCATATGCTCCTTGATTTCAAATTATATTACAGAACTACAGTAATAAAAGCAGTATGGTATTGGCAGAGAGAAAAAACAGAAATAGATCAATGGAATAGAATAGAGAGCCAGAAATAAGCCCACACTATATGGTCAATTGATTTACAACGAAGGAGCTAAAACTATACAATGGGAAAAGGACAGCGTCTTCTATAAATGGTGTTGGGAAAACCAGACAGCCACATACAAAAGAATAAAGCTGGACCACTGCAGGTACACCCCGTTTTACTGTGCTTCCCTTTAGTGCACTTCACAGATACTGCATTTTTTACAAATTGAAGGTTTGTGTCAACCCTGCATCAAGCAAGTCTATTGGTGCCATTTTTCTAACACCTTCAAATATTATCATTGTTGGGCTTCCCTGGTGGCGCAGTGGTTGAGAGTCTGCCTGCCGATGCAGGGGACACGGGTTCGTGCCCCGGTCTGGGAAGATCCCACATGCTGCGGAGCGGCTGGGCCCGTGAGCCATGGCCGCTGAGCCTGTGCATCCGGAGCCTGTGCTCCGCAATGGGAGAGGCCACAACAGTGAGAGGCCCGCAGTACAAAAATATTATCATTGTTTCTTTTGTTAAATTAATAGACAAAGCAATGGTATCTTGTTGTTTTTATTCATTTTTTTCTAGTGTGTGTGGTCATATGTATCATACAATTATTCATTTTATATATATATTTAAAATGCCTTACTTTCATTATGTCTTAGTATTTTTCATCTTGATTTGTGTGATATCCTGATATGATAAGGCTACTTAGTTTTTGTGGGTCAGGCTTGTGGCAAATATTATCCCAACTTGTTTGCCTTTCAACTTTTTTTTTTGCTGTACGTGGGCCTCTCACTGCTGTGGCCTCTCCCGTTGCGGGAGAGGTTCATCCAGGTTAACTTTACTTTGCCCCTCCCATCCCCAGGCTCCAGACGCGCAGGCTCAGTCGCCATGGCTCATGGACCCAGCCGCTCCGCGGCATGTGGGATCTTCCCGGACCAGGGCACGAACCCGTGTCCCCTGCATCGGCAGGCGGACTCTCAACCGCTGCGCCACCAGGGAAGCCCTGCCTTTTAACATTTTATGATTTTTTTTTTTTAACTAGTGTTTCATTACCGACTCCATCATGGTTGGTCCCCCTGGTTTCAAGCGTAAAAGTCTTCTCTGTTCTGTGGCTGAGCTGGCTGCAGTGTGCCGGATGCTTCTGGTGGGAAAAAGCACTCCTATCTCCCAGCCTCCATGTGCAGAACCTGAGGAGCATGAGGCCGTTTGATTTGGGGTGAAGCCTGAGAAGGAGGAGGGCATTTTGTGCAGGGAACTAAGGAGCCAGAGAAGGGAGGAGAGGAAATGGGGCGCCGGCGGGGGTAAGGGGTGAGGAGGGGTGGCAGCGAAGAGCTGGTCGTGGGCACAGACATGGGGAGGAGAGGAGGCCAGGAGCTGAACGATGCCGCTTAGGAGTCCAGGTGATTGAGTGCCACGGGGGCAGGAAAGGGGCCTTTACCCTCTTCCGTCATTCATATGCATTCATCCACCCACCCACCCAATCATTCATTCGTCCGTCCACCCACTCGCCCATCCTTCCATTCATTCATTCATGCATGCATTCATGCATTCCTGCTTTCACGATGGGGCAGGAATGTGAGAACAGGCCTAAGTATAATGTGGTGGGATGGGTCAGGAGCTCAGACTGAGCCAGGTCTGGGTGGGTCTGGATTATCCTCACACCTGCAGCCATGGGGCAGACAAGTCCCCATAGGGACAGAGTGACAACCGCGTGAGGTCCCAAAACACAGGCAAAGGGCACTGGACCTCCTGTGCACACCACAGGAGCGATCGTGACAGCAGACCACCTAGATCTACCTTCAGAGTAGACAAAATATTGTGATGAATGAAAGTGAAATCCACAGCCCCCTAACTTCAGTTCAAGTTCATATTCATGGGTGAAGCCACAGATGACAGCCTCTTTTTTTTTTTAACCGACAAATGGGTTTTATTTGGCCTGCTTAGTGTTAGATTACAAAGTATTTTTTTAACTTTTTGAATTCACTCCCAATGACTTAACCTAGAAATCAGGATTTCTAGTTCTTTTGAAAATTAAGCAATCTGATGACACTGGTCCTGCCCCCATTAAACACTAACTTCCCATCCCCCTCCTCCAACCCCCGTTACCTCCCTTCTGCTTTCTGTCTATGAATTGGGCTCCTCCAGGGACCTCATGTAAGTGGGATCATATGGCATCTGTCCCTCTGTGCCTGGCTTATTTCACTTAGCGTCATGCCCTCAGGGTTCATCCAGGTTAACTTTACTTTGCCACTATCTCAATGTTTAGTGGAATTTCCCTTTTCTGAGCTTTTAACTGCTTCCTTGTCCCAGGCATTGCAATCCAGGCAGATCAATATCTCCACTGGATCCCACAGACAAAGGCACCCAGTCATGGGAGGCCGGGCAGCCACGAGGGTCGGCACAGAAAAAAAGAGACACATCCTTTTGTAGGCTGCTCTTTGCTGTATTTTTTCACTCCTGGCTGAGATGCCACATTGTGGGTTGCCACAGTCTCTCGCCTTTGGTTCTGCCCATGGGGACCCATAGCTGTGTCACCCCACATGCTGACTTGGCCATTGGTCCTGATGGGACAAGGGCTGTATGCCTTCACGCGATGGGGACCCAGAGCCACAGCGCCCAGCTCCCTAGGCCTGGGGACTTTCCCGCCTTCACAAGAGGTTTTCGTCTATGCTGAGAACTTCTGGGAGATTCCCAGGCAAAGACATGGGCAGCGAGCATGTCCTTGTGTGGCGTCGAAAGCATGGAGCCTCAGAATGGGGTGAGATGGAGTTTAATTCCAGAAGGCTCTCCCACATGAACAAGGTCATCTAGATGGGACCAAATCCAGGCTTTTTGTCTTTGGGTCCTGAGCCGCCTCCAGGGTGACTCCAGCATTGGGTCCCCTTCATAGCCAGGGATCTGGCTGGGGAAGCAGGTGAGGGAGGGGGGCAGAGCAGGAGCTGTTGGTGGTTTACCTAATTTGATGTCCCACTTGGGTCCCTGGATTAGAGGTTTGAGCACACTCGCCTGGCAGTCGGTCCCTGAAAATCCCTGCTAAGACAGCATGTTTGTCAGCCCCCAGGACACCTGCCTGGCTGGTGGGGCCTCCCAGGACTCATAGCTCATCCGACGCATCATCCAGAGTGGAGAACTTTTTTTTTTTTAATCCTTCCATTACTTTCTTTTAATTCAAACATTCATAGACGAAGAAAGGTTTCCATACTTAATTTTTTAACATAATATACAGAACCACAATACTATTTAAATTTCAAATTATGGGAGATCACATTCAAATATGCTTAGATTTGACGAGTTGCTATGACAATACTGAGAAATTTCACGGAAAAGGTATTTAGAATATGTAAGATAGTCAAATGTCTTTTTGCTGCGTGGGCCAGGGGTGAGCATCGTTCTCCCCATGCTACAGGTGAGCACACCGAGCCCCACGGAGCCTGGGGAGGAGCAGGGAGTAGAGCCCGGGGCCACTTTTTCCAAGAGGTAGGAATCCTTGGAACTTTAGAGCGTCCTGATCTCAAGGCTCACTCGGTAATCAACTGCTTCATCTTAAAGATGGGGCCTCAGGGGGCACTGAGGCTGAGGGAGGTGCTCAGGGTCAATGGCCACTCGGGGCCAGGCCACCTGGAGAACTGGAGTCTGTGGTGTCTTGTTTGAGGCCTATCTGGGCACCTCTGCCCCACCACACAGGCATGCGTGGTCTCGTCGGAACGGAGGGTTCTGAGTTACTGAGAATAACTTAGTTATCCTGTAAAGGAGGCGTCGATACAATCGGGTGGGACAGGGCTCCGGGAGGTGGAAGGAGGTGAGAGATGGGAGACACCTGGAACACACAGCCCATACTCCTGGCGCCTGGCCTGCAGCCCTGACTGGCACAGGTGGGCTGGAAGGTCTGGGGCCAGGCGCTAACTCAGCTCATGTCCCAGCCAGCATTTCTCAAACTAGGGCCTGATATCTCTACAGGAGTATTTAAAATGCTGTTTTAATTTTTATCATTTTTTTGGCTTTTATAAAATATCATGTTTTAATTTTACAATCACCAATTGATGCTGTACTAGGAGAGATGAGACTAACTCCTTTGTGTCTTGTTTATTCAACTGAGGTGTAATTAACATATATTAGTTTCACGTGTACAGCATCACGATCCGCCACTTGTATAGATTGAGAAATGATCACCACAGTAAGTCTAGTTAACATCCATCACCTTTGTGTCTTCCCACCTCCCTTTCCCTTCTTCAGGATTTTTACCTGACAAAGTTTATCCCATTTACATCCCATTCAGCTACCATAATTTCCTTTCCAAAAGAAAGGTTTGTGGTTGAAGCTGCCAGATTCTGAAAAAGATACAGAGACCCTTAAGGGTTATTTTTTTCTTTTGTTTTTAACTTAAGATGTGGCCCAACCTAAATCAGTGCCTCATGCTTTTATCTGCCATCTCCACGGAAGTTCCTCATAGATGGGTAACGAGTGTGTGTGTGTGTGTGTGTGTGTGTGTGTGTGTGTGTGTGTGTGTTTATTGAGGTGAAATTCACATAACATTAACCATTTTAAAGTGAACAATTCAGTGGGATCCAAGGCATTCACAATGTTGTACAGCCACCCCTCTATCTTGTTCCAAAACATTTTCATCGCTCCCGAAAGGAAACCCCACACCAATAAGCCATTGCTCCTCACTCCCCGCTTCTTTCTCCCCTGACAGCCACCCATCTACTTGCTCTCTATGGATTTGCCTATTCTTAATATTTCATATACATGGAATTATAGAATATTTGTCCTTTTGTGTCAAGCTTTATCTGTGTTGTAGCAGGTGTCAGTACTTCATTCCTTTTCGTGGCCAAATAATATTCCATTGTATGTATATATCACATTTTGTTTGTCCATTTATCCAGGGTGGGCATTTGAATCATTTCTACCTTCAAGCTATTGTAAATAATGCTGCTCTGTCCATCCTAGTGGGTGTGAAGCGATTTGGTGTTTTTATAGGATGTATTTGGCATACAGTCATTAAGGAAATCATATCAAATATCCTGTTCTAGAGGAGCCGAGGTATCTACATCTAGAAGTAGTCATCACAGATAGACTTTTTTATTTATATACTATCTATAGGCATGATTGGATGCTAATGGCAACTGAAGCAATATTTCAGATTTACAGACCTGGCCACAGATAGCAAAGGAAGGCTCTCATTTCCTTCCCCAGAATATAAATTTTCTCTAATTCACAAAGAGGTCTCAATGAAAGATGTCAAAATTAATAACAATAATATCCAGAATTTATTGAATGCTTAACCACGTGTCAGATACTGGGCTCTATTGTGTGAAACAGCTTCTATTTTTATATCCGTCTTACAAATGAACTCCCTGAGGAGAAATGGCTATTAAATGGGAATTAAATGGCTGTTTGGTGTCCTGGGGTTGGTAAGTGGCCAAGCAGAGGCCGAGGCTGGGCAGACTGAGCCCAGGGCCTGTGCACTTAACTGTGATCCCGTGCTGTCTCTCAAGGTAATCCACTCCCTTGCATTCCAGATGCTACAGGAGGAGCTGTGGTCTCCATGCCAGCAGCAGAACCTGGGAGTCTGGAAGCCCTGTGACGGCCCTGGGGAAACCAACCCCCTCTGAGCCTCAGTTTCCTCATCTGAAAGCAAGAGGATTGGACTGAGTGCTGAAGGTCCAGCTGCTCTGACACCCCAGGACCCTCCTCACTTGGGGAAGACAGCAGACGCCCTCACCTGTGCTGCTGGGCAGAGTAGCCTTTGTGTCCTTTGGGGAGACAATGTTGGTCATCGCCATGGCTGGGCTAAGAAGTGACAAGCAAGAGTGAGTCTCTTTGTCCTGGACTATTTTGTCCCCAGTCTGCCTCTGCTAACACTTGAAACCAAAATGAAGCCTGAGAGTTTGGAGTCTGGTGATGAGGGAGGCGTTCTCAGAAACAAGAGAGGAAAGCCCCACATTTCAGGCCCGTTCCTGTGTTGGCCCATTCACACCTGTGAGCTGGGGACAGGACATGCACTCCTGGTCGCCATCCCCAGGGCTGACTTGCACTGGCGCCCCTGCCAGCGGGGCCCCACAGACACTGCATCCAGTCCAACACCAAGTCTGGAATCCAGAACTTCTGGTCAGCAAATGCATTCTCCGTTTAATCAAGAAAATTGGATCCCTGGACCTGGCCTCCGCCACGCTGAGCTAATGCTTTGGAAAGAGGTATTAGGTTTGCAGCCACGGAGGACGGTAAGAAAAAGCCCTTCTGCCTTGTCATTATGACTCTTTTCAGAGGAAGCCAGAAATAGCCGTGCTAGGGAGGGGGTCCTGCCTGGGAATGGTCCCCCCAGAGAGCAGGTCTCAGTATGGACTCAAAAGAACTTATCTAATTAACAGATCAGAGAACTTATAAATCTCTTTATGACTGGCCAAGGCAACTTCTCTTTTCTATCGTGAACTAACTAATCTCTCTGGGAGCAAGATGACACAGGCAGGAATCAATAAAAATAGATGCTGGGGATGAGGGTGGGGTCCTGGGTGAGCCTCACACCCTCTCTGGAGCTGCTTCAGGTCAGCCTTATGTGTGAAGTTTCAAATTTTCATATGGAGAAGGTACTATGTGTAACCCGTGTATTACTTGGGTAATTAAATCTTAAATTTTGAAGGACCACTCAACGGAAACCACTATGGTTTTCCTCCCACAGTCATTAGGAATGTCCTGATTTGCATATTACTATGTTCCCAAATTCAGGTCTGCCTTCCCTGTTTTGTTTTCTTCATAAATGTTATGTCTTTGAAATTATCTCAGGCATTGGTTTACTTCTGGGGAGGTCTGTCTCCACTCATTAGAATGTAACAATAATAACATCATATAGAGCTTATTCTGTGCCAGGCACTGTTCTAAGTGCTTTGTATGTAAATTAATTCATTTAAATGTCACAGCCGACCCTAGGAGGGAATATTACTTTAACATCCCCATCTTACAGATGAGGACACTGAGGCTCGGAGAGGTGAAACGATTTGCCCAAGGTCACCAACACTAGAATCTGGCTCTTAACTGCCAGCCATGCTGTCGCTGGGACCAACTTGCTGGTCCTAAGGGCAGATCTCGTAGCTGAGGGATCTTTCAAGGCGAGTGTGTTGACTGCCCTGTGGGCACGTGGTACCGAGGAGGAGCAGGGAAGTGGTTGCATCTGTGCCTGCTGGTCCACAGGTGGTCTTCCTATCAGCTCATCGCTAGGGTCTGGCCTGGAAGAGGGTCCTGAGCCCACCAAGAAAGGGCCCCTCAGAGATGCTCAGGCCTGGCCCCAGCCTCAGTTCTCCAATTAGTCCCCGCACTCCAGGGACTTGACGTCAGAAATCACCTCCCCCCAAGTTTCTGGCAGCACATACTCGGCCTCCAGGCTCCTCCTGGAGAAATGTAGAGAGATTCCCCAGGCTCACCTTTGGGTGCTCCTGGATGGGGCCCTACGGGTGTCCGGGCAGCGGGGTGCTGCCTCCTGCGGGATTCCCCGCCATTACACATGCACAGATCCCGGGCCTGGAGTCCACACAGGGCCCTGCCAGATAATGACCTCTCGCCATGTTTATCTTGAGAGAATGCACCTGATATTTGCAAACAAAACAGGATAAGTGGCTAAATCCGGGGAAAGTGCTTGGCCAGATCGAATTTCTTATGATTTAAGCAGAAAGTTTAAACTTCTCCTTCAGCCCAGAGCCAAGGACGAAAACGAGTGCTGGGCTGCGCCCCAGGATGCAGGGTGAGCGGAGAGACGAGCGGGCAGCAGAGGGGAGCGGAGAGGCTCTGAAATGTGCTAACTTGTCCCTGCTGTGTGCAGACGGTGCCCGGGGGCAGGGCCCGCCTGCCAACGCCTGCGGGATAAGCCAATCCTGCGCCATGCAGCTCAGGTTTTGTTTTGGGGCAAAGGAAGAGAATCAGCGTTGACTCAGATGCTGGAAAGAGGAAAAGAGGGTGGGATTCCCCGGTTTGGTCCCTCCTTGTCAGTGGAGGGGGTCTCGTCTCCCGGACGCTTGGGGACCCCGCTGACGTTGGACCCAAAGCTGCTGACTGTGCCCCGGGTTGGCAGATTTCCAGATTTCCTCCAAATTGAAGAAAGGGAATCTTGTACTCATTTTATCTTATATTTTTAGTTCAATAGTGTTTTGGTATTTTAATGCAAAACGTTTTTCTTTACTGTGTTAGAACGCACACACCATAAATTGTAGCACCCTCACCATTCTCAAGCGTACGGTTCAGCTGTATGAAGTACGTTCACATGGCTGTGCACCACCATCCGTCCCCATAACTCTTGTAAATCTGAAACTATCCGTATTAAACGCTAATTCCCTCCCCTCCCCCACCCCCCAGCAACCACCATTCTACTTCCTGTCTCTGTGAATTTGACGAGTCCAGGTACCTCGTCTAAGTGGAATCGTACAGAATTTGTCCTTTTGTGACTGGCTTCTTTTACTCCGCATAATGCCCTCAAGGTCCATCCATGTTGTAGCAGGTGTCAGAATTTCCTATCTTTGTAAGGCTGAGTCATAATTCTATTGGATTACCACGTTTTGCTTATTCATCTGTCGATGGACACTCGGGTTGCGTCCACGTGTTAGCTATTGTGAATTACGCTGCTATGAACATGGGTGTGAAAATCTCTCTTCAAGACCCTGCTTTCAGTTCTTTTGGGTGTCTACGCAGAAGTGAAATTGCTGGATCATATGGTACTTCTGCTTTTAGTTTTTTGAGGAACCATCATCCTGTTTTCCACAGCAGCTTCACCATTTTACATTTCCTAACGACAGTACACTCGTGTTCTAATTTTCCCACATACTAACCAACACTTGTCATTGTCTTTTTTTTTTTTAATATAGTAGACATCCTGTGGGTATGAAGTGGTGTCTCATTGTGGTTTTTATTTCCATTTCCCTAATGATTAGACATGTTAAGCATCTTTTCCTGTTGACCATTTGTATATCTTCTTTGGAGAAATGTCAACTTGAATCCTTTGCCCATTTTTAAAAATATTTATTTATTTGGTTGCACCGCATCTTAGTTGCAGCCGGTGGGCTCCTTAGCTGTGGCTCGTGGGCTCCTTAGTTGCAGCATGCAAGCTCTTAGTTGCGGCATGCATGTGGGATCTAGTTCCCTGACCAGGGATTGGACCTGTGCCCCATGCATTGGGAGCGTGGAGTCTTATCCACAGCACCACCAGGGGAAGTCCCCCTTTGCCCATTTTTAATCATATTGTTTGGGGAGGGGGTGTTGTGGAATTGTAGGAATTCTTTATATATGTTGGATATTAACCCCTTATCAGATATAAGCTTTGCATCTATTTCCCCCCATTCCACAGGCTGCTTTTTCACTCTGTTGATTGTGTCCTTAGATGCACACAAGTTTTAAATTCTGAGGTTTTCCAATTTATCTATTTTTTCCTTTGCTGCCTGCAGATTTGCTTAACGTTTAAAAAGCCGTTTTCTTGGAAACCACCATGGTTTTTCTCCTGCTGTTCTTAGAAATGTCCTGATATACATATCATTGTGTTTTTCTAGTAAGGTCTTCCTTCCAAGTGATTCCCACGGGTTCTGCCTTCAGTGCATCCTGGGAGATGGTTCCTGTGGCCTGGTCATCTGCACCCCCCAGGGGCCCACATCCATCCTGAAATCCCCCAGTTACCCACCATTTGGGCTTAAGGCCCCTTGGAGAAAGGCAGCCTGTTCCTGGGATCGTGGCTCTTGGACCTCTTTTAGGCAGAAAGCCCTGGGTGATGGGCTTCCCATGAGAGTTGGGCCTTGTCTCAGCACTAAGACCAACCCAGGAGAGATGTTCAGAACCCCCAGTGTCACCCTGACCAGAGGCATCTGGGTTTCCTCAAGGCCCCCTGAGGGCCAAGCCCGGCATTGTGGCCCAGGCAGAAGGCAGCACTGCCCACATGTAGAGAAAGCTCCAGAAAAGGCCTCTCAACCCTTCTCTGCTGGCTCTCACCTCTGGACTCACCGTTCTCCACATGCATGTTCCTTCAGAGGGCCTTGAAAATGGCTCATTTTGGTCAATCTTTTCCATTCTGGCACTAAGGCATTTTCTGCCAAAGACAGAATCTATTTTGGACTGCCTTTTTTTGGCCTGCTTGCTTCATACGTGTGGGTCTCCCGTGGGCTCCACATCAGAGATGCTTCATCCCCTTGCTGGTTTCCAGAAACAGAGCCAGCCACATGGGGCGAGCTGTTCTCAGGCACAGATGGTGCCTGCGGTGAGGGCGGTGGGGAGACGGGCTCTGGTTCTCCTCCACCTGCACCGGTTGTGGGGACGGGGCCATCCTTCAAAATCAGAAAGAGGTGACCACAAAACCCCTTTTAAAGCCACCGTCCCAAAGCCCTGGATCTTGTAAACACGTCCCACAGTTGCTTTCTATTCCCTGGGCTGAGATGGTGGTAGTTTGTATGTTGACATCTTTTAAATTCAGATGTCTATGCATAGATACCCTCTGCTACATTGGTGCCAGCTGATTTGGGGGGTGGGATTTCAGGAACAAAGGCAATGTGCTCTCTCTGGGTCTGGCCCTGAGCAGCTGGGGAGAGGGCGAGGGGCGCGGGGGGCCTGGAGAGTCAGAGGACTCAGGGGCTCTGCTGTACATCCTCCACGGCCGTCCCCCAGGGCCCACGGCACTCCCTGGTGACTCTGGTGTCCTGTCACTCCCCCACACTCTGCAATAACTATTTCAACCTCCCCCTTCTCTCCTCCAACCTCGGATCTCTGCCCCTTACCTCCCCCCAACACCCCCTCACCAGTGGCCTGGCCTCCCACTTCACAAAGATCCTGGGAGCCTCCAGTTAGAAACGCCCAATGCCCCTCTTCCCT
>NW_020173230.1:729640-762214 GCF_003031525.2 Neophocaena asiaeorientalis asiaeorientalis
TTTCCCCATTCCTTAGCCTCTCTCATTGGAAACAAAACAAAGCACACAAAAAAGAATACTCTCAGGACCCCTCACCCCCTTTAATTAACACCAGCTTTCTCTCTTCTGCCTTTCACAGCCAAACTCCCCAAAAGATGTCTCTAAACTAACAACCTCCCATCCCCCATGCTCTCTTGAGTCCCTGTCTGTCCCCACCCTGCCACTGAGGTCACCAATGATGACCTCCATGTCACTAGAGCCGGGGCATTTCAGCCCTGTTCTCACCTGTCCTCTTGGCAGGAGAGATGCCAGAAGGTTCTTTCTGCTGGGCTTGGTGGAGTTTCCTCTGCCTCACTGGAGCTGCCTTCCCAGTCTCCTTTTCAGGCCCCTCCTCCTGCACCAGGCTGGACGCTGTCCCCCTTCACCCTATGCTGTCTTCTGTGATATTCTCATCCCACCCATGACTTCACTTACAGTCAATTCCTATTATTCAAGGTCATTATATTCTATAAAATCTCCGCCAACGCTGAATTAGTGAACACAGAACCATTGCTCATGGGGAAAATATGGGGTTAGGTTCCCACCGGCCTCTGATCACATCTTCATCAACCAATCAATACATAACCTCATTCTTTGGGAGATTTAGCTCTGTCCATGCCTCCACTGGAGGGAGGCAGCTAGAGGCTCTGTGTGTAGAACCTGCCTGGACTCTGCCCCATGAGCCTCTGCCCTTGACCTTAATATATGTCCTTTCTCTATAATAAACCGTAACCATGAGTACAGTAGCTTTGCAGAGTTCTCTGAGTCCTTCTGGGAAATTATTGAACTTGATGCTGGCCCTGGGCTCCCTCAAACTTGAAATTGCAAAAGTTTGGCAGCATCCATGTGTCCCACAGTGTGTGCTCCCTTCTGGGGTCCCCTTGGGGTCCACTAATGCCTCAGGCCCTTCCCCAACCTTGGTTCTTTGAGCGCCTGCTCTAGCTCCTGGGGTTCTTGGAGACGCTCTGGGACACGGCCAGGGCACATCGTCTCATGCTGGTATGAGACTCAAGGACAAAATCTTGATGCATGAAAGTGCTCAGCTGGCCAGGCCACTCCTTAAATTCGTGGGAGACTAAAAACAGGCCACACGTCCAAAAGTAGGAGAAGGGCAAAATAAATTATGGTACATTGACCAGATGGGATGTTGTTTCCCAGCTCTTAAAAATAACAACCACGAGGACTGCAGCCATGTATGAAAATGTCCACAACATTAAAGTAAAACAAGCAGAATCCAAAAATGTCTCTGTGCTGACTCAAACTGGGTAAAAATACACCTGCAGGTGAACAAAGACTGGACGGAAGGCAGAAAGATGTATGTGTTGGTGTGGACGACTTTTATTTTGTTTTGTCCTTTGTTGTTGTTGGTGCAGTTGATAGAGCTTGAGGTGGGGAGTGAGTACAGAGCCTCACAAGGAGGGAGACAGGCAGTTCACCTCCCGCCTCTGCACCGAGGGCTGGCAGGGTGAACATCTCGGTCCGCCGTGCTCTGCACGCAAAGGGACTGGGCTCCTTCAAGGGGGTTATACTGATGTGCTCACAGGTCCACAGACACTCAGGTCTGCCATCTGGACCTGCACTTCCCCCAGCATGAAACATGTCCCACCTAATTTCAAGGTAAGTGGGGTTTTTTTTTTTTTTGCTGGTGGTGATGATTTTTATTAAGGTAAAGCATACCTAACATAAAATTTACCATTTTAGCCATTTATTAAGAGTATGGTTCAGTGGCATTAAGTACATTCATATTGTTCTGCAACCATCACCACCATCCGTCCCCAGAAGTTTTTCATCTTCCCAAACTGAAACTCTGTCCCCATTCAACAAAAACTCCACACCTTCCCTTCCTCCAGCCCCAGGCAACCTCCCTCAAACTTTCTGCCTCTATGAATGTGACTATTCTAGGAGCCTAGAATAGGTTCATGTCAGTGGAATCATACAACATTGGCCCTTTTGTTACTGGCTTATTTCACTGAGCCTAATGTCCTCAAGGTTCATCCATGTTGCGGCCTGTATCAGAATTTTCTCCCTTTTAAGGCTGAATGACATTCCATGGTATGGATGGACCCCGTTTTGCTTGCCCCTTATCCTAGCTTTGAGCCTCCCTGAACTCCCACACATCACGGGCCCATGGAACATCAGGGGTGTCATTAAGCAAATGGGGTGATAAACAACCATGGACATGCTTATTTCAGGTATCTCTCTTGTTTATGTACCTGTGCCGTTGTCCCATCAGACCTCACTCAACAAACACAAGTTCAAAGAGAAAATTATTAAGAATGTCAAGGGGCTTCCCTGGCGGCGCAGTGGTTGAGAGTCCGCCTGCTGATGCAGGGGACACGGGTTCATGCCCCGGTCCAGGAAGATCCCACATGCCGCGGAGCGGCTGGGCCCGTGAGCCATGGCCGCTGAGCCTGCGCGTCTGGAGCCTGTGCTCCACAACTGGAGAGGCCACAACAGTGAGAGGCCCGCGTACGGCAAAAAAAAAAAAAAAAAAAGAATTTCAAGACAGTGAGAGCAGAGCATGAAGCTAAACAAGGGACTCCTCTGAGTGCGGGGTCCTGCCAACTGCACGTGTCACTCACCCAGGAAGCCAGCCCTGCTCTGCTGACTCTGCTGGGACTGGGCAGGTTAAGAGCATAGCGAGGAAGGAGATGGGGTGGGAGGAAGGCAGCAAGCAGAGGTGACAAGGAGTGCGGTCAAGGGCATTCATTCTGATGGCGTTGTGGGCACTTAGAAGAAACCGATGGTACCCAGGGCAGGAGCCTGCCCTACTCCCCACAGGTCTGTGCAAAAGGAGAAGCTGCAAAACGTATTCTTAAAAGTCTACTAGGGATGCAGTTCAAAGATCAGCCACTGTTATCAGTGAGCCACCTCCTCTCACCTCCCTGAGGAGTAGGCAGGAAGACATGAAGCTGAAAAATGGAAAGGGTAACAACACTAAGTCCTGGTGAGGACTTGGGGAAATGGGAACTTGCACCCTGCTGGTGGGAGTGGAGATTGCCTCACTCACTTACCGAGCAATCAGCAATCCCTGGTGACAGGAGGCTGTTCATCTCTCACAACCCAGAACCCGTGCTCCTAAACGTATTGCAGAGAGAATCTCTTGTATGGGGCACCGGGAGCAAAGAGCAAGGTTGTTCACTGCAGCATTGTTTGTAACAGCAAAAAATTGGAAACAATAGAAATGACCATACTTAAACAAAATAAAAATGGGTATGTTAAAACAAAGGACGTCTATAAGGCAGTTAAAATGAACATCTATCAAGAATAAATCTCAACAATATGTTGGGTGAAAAAGCAGTTTGAAGACTACGTTCGGTGTGAAAATGTACATTTGAAAACAAAAACAATACTCTCCATTGTTTATGGATACTATTGAGGTAGTGAAAGTAGAAAAGCATGGGCAGGAAGGATACAGGCCAACTTCAAGTTAGGGATTTTGCCTCGAGGGAGAGGAAAGTGTGATTCAGGAGGGATCCAAAGGGGATTTCTTTCTTTTTTTTAAAAACATCTTTATTGGCGTATAATTGCTTTACAATGGTGTATTAGTTTCTGCTTTATAACAAAGGGAATCAGTTATACATATACATATGTTCCCATATCTCTTCCCTCTTCAAAGGGGATTTCTTAAAAATCAGAAACGTAAAACAAAAACGTTAACATATATTTATTCTGGATGGAGGGTGCATGAGAGTTTTTTTTTACTCCGTATAGTTTTCTGTATGTTTGAACCGTTCCATAACCTTTAATAAGAAAAAAAAAAAAGCAGTGCTGAAAAGTTTTCCTTTTGTTTTTCACTCCTCCCCAGTCTCTGCCTTTTAAAGGCAGGGAAACTGAGAGCTGCGGGTGGGGCGACAGGATTGGAGGCGATGGGGTGGGGATTGGTAACAGGAGGGTGGCAGACAGATGAGACCAGCCCCTTCCTTCTTGGCTCCAGTTTGGCTCCGCCCCCGCCCAGCTGTATCCACGGCAACCAGAGTCCATCGTGTTGGCTGGACCAGTCGTCGAGTCGGGCTGACGCTCGCCACCTAGTGGCCTATCTGGTGGCGCGGTCTGTGAGGGGGGTCCCCAGGCGTGAGTCAGAGGGGCAGCACTGAGAGGCGCTCCTTAAATATAAAGAGCAGCGTTGTCCTGTCACAGCAGGTCCCTTATAGCTGCGTCTGCTGCCCTTAGGGCAATGGCAGTTCATTTCAGAAACTGCTTTCATTAAACTTCCACTATAGCCATTGACCGTCAAGTGTTTTCTGGGCATCTTCTCGAGCCCTGTGCTGCTCTGGGCATTTATGGGTGTGTCTCTTCATGGGGACCCCCAGAGCCCGTGGTTACAAATTCCTTAGAGACCCCAAGAGAGGAGAGTTTTTTATGACATGCTGGTGTGGACTTATATATAGCATATGCCCCTTCTTTTATATGGGTTTTATAGATTTGTTTCAATCTTTTTTTTTTTTTTTTTGCTGCACCGCTAAACTTGGGGGATCTTAGGTTCCCCAACAGGGACTGAACCTGGGCCCTCGGCATTGAAAGTGTGGAGTCCTAACCACTAGACCGCCAGAGAATTCCCTAAATTTGTTTTACTTTAAAAGCAACATAAATTTGTGGAGAGTGTGGAAAATCATCTCACCACCCATGCTTAACCAGAGCTAACATTTGGGCCTTTATCCTTCCAGTATCCCTCTGCTCCATTCATTTTTTTAAATAATTAATTAATTAATTTCTTTTTATTTTTGGCTGCGTTGGGTCTTTTTTGCTGTGCAGGGGCTTTCTCTAGTTGCGGCGAGCGGGGGTTACTCTTTGCAGTGCACGGGCTTCTCATTGTCGTGGCTTCGCTTGTTGCAGAGCACAGGCTCTAGGCGTGGGGGCTTCAGTAGTTGTGGTACGCAGGCTTAGTAGTTGTGGCTTGTGGGCTCTAGAGTACAAGCTCAGTAGTTGTGGCGCACGGGCTTAGTTGCTCTGTGGCATGTGGGATCTTCCGGGCCCAGGGATCGAACCCATGTGCCCTGCATTGGCAGGCGGATTCTTAACCACTGCACCACCAGGGAAGCCCTCCATTCATTTTTTGAGGGGTTTGTTTCTTACAAAATTGGAAATTCACGGCCCCTGAGTGACTTTTCGCCAGGGCTCTGGAGACAGGTACGCCTGGGTTACAAGCCCAGCTCCTCTGCTTAACTGCCACCTCAGGCAAAGGAATGAATTTCTCTGCACCTCAGCCTTCCAACCTGTAAAATGGGAATATTAACTGTGCCTACCTCACAGGGTCATTGGGGAAATTTCAGTGATATAAACAGTACAGTGCTGAGTACATAGGAAGCAATAGAACCTCAGCCATCGCTAAAATTATAGCAAAGGATAGCATGCTATGATTACAATATTTTGCAATCCACTTTCTTCATTTAATACAGCCTGAGCATTTTCCCTTAGTTTTTTCCTTTCCATGTAGGGAAAACCTCAGCTCTTCTCTATATGTTTCTTTCACCTGTGAGTCTCCTTTACTAAGAGAAAACACTTCATTTGTGACAATTCTGGTCAACAAATGAGAAGAGGTTTTCCCCACAATACGCAATTCTCTGTGACACCAGCTGGGTGTCCTACAATTTAACTCAACTCTAACGCTGTCTACCGGGAGACAGTGTCAGATCCCACAAGTTAAGAGCCCAGTCCCACAAGAATGCCCCCCGCCTCCACTCCAGTGCCAGTCGCAAGCCCAAGTTATCACCTGTGCTAGGTTCCAACAACGCCCTCCTTGGGTTCAATTAATTTGCTAGAGTGGCTCACAGCACTCAGGGAAACACTTACTTATGTTTACCAGTATATTAAAGGATATAATAAAGGATACAGGTGAACATCCAGATGAAGAGATACATAGGGTGAAGTCTGGGAGGGTCCCAAGTATAGGAGCTCTGTCCCCATGGATTTGAGGTGTGTCACCCTCCCAGTGTGGATGTGTTTGCCAGCCTGAAAGCTCTTTGAACCCCCTCCTATTGGGATTTCATGGAGACATCCTCACGTAGATATGATAAATTATTTTTTTTAATTTATTTATTTAATTAATTTATTTTTGGCTGTGTTGGGTCTTAGTTGCTGTGCGCAGGCTTTCTCTGGTTGCGGCGAGCAGGGGCTTCTCATTGCGGTGGCTTCTCTTGTCGCGGAGCGTGGGCTCTAGGCGCGCGGGCTTCAGTAGTTGTGGCACGCGGGCTCAGTAGTTGTGGCACGCAGGCTCAGTAGTTGTGGCGCACGGGCTTAGTTACTCTGCGGCATGTGGGATCTTCCCGGACCAGGGCTCGAGCCTGTGTCCTCTGCATTCGCAGGCAGATTCTTAACCACTGTGCCACCAGGGAAGCCCCCGATATGATAAATTATTAACTCTATTTCTAGCCCCTCTCCCCTGTCTGGAGGATGGGGGATAAGGCTGAAAATTCCAAGCTTCTAATCGTGGCGTGGTCTTTCTGGAGGCCCCCATCCAGGAGCCCATCAAGAGTCACCTCATTAGAGCAAGGGATGCTCCTCGTGCTCTTCTCATGTAGGAATTGACCAGGGTTTTAGGAGCCCTGGGTCAGGGAAGGGGTCAAAGACAAATATTAGAAGGAGATGCTCTTAGCGTTCTTATCGCTTAAGAAATTACAAGGGGTTTAGGAGCTCTGTGCCAGGAACCAGTGGCAGAAACCAGTATGTAATTTCTATTATCTCACACCCTATATCCTTAAATATTATTTAAGAACGTGATTCTTAATGATCACATGGTATTTAAACATGCAGATGTATCTAATAACTCATTTAACCAATTCTCCACCTTTGGGTTCCTGACTTTTCCCTTTTACAAACAATGCCACAGAGGATGTTCCTTATTAGTTGCTTCCTTTATCGATGATTTGTTCCTTTTTATGTTCAGAAAGACCTTCCCCTCCCCAGGATCAGATAAACATTTTCAACTAAATGTGTTTTGTGCCTTTATGGCTTTTAATTAAATTCTTTGGTCCATCTGGAATGTATTTTGATACCATAAGGTGAGAGCTAAGAAGTCTAATTTTATTCTCATTCACAATGACCCAACCAGTTGTCCCAGCATTGTTTATCAGAGGATCCAATCCCTCTGCCCTGATCTGTGAGACCACCTGTAATAGATTCTAAACTTATCTCCATGCTGGCTTTCTGCTGGGCTCATTGCTCCTGCTCCAACCTCACATACATGTGCTGGATGTTTGTGGCTCTGCTGGTCACAAGGCATCACTTTGCTGAGTCCCACGGAAGTCCAAAAGCGCCGGCCACACATGACAAACAGGAGTAGCCAAGCCTTGATCTCTTCTCCAGTCTGCATTGACTGCCTTTACTATCTTTTCCCCACCGCGAAAAACCCTATATTCCTGTCAAGACCAGAACTCACCTCCTCCACGCTCAGCCACATCCCTCCATGGTCATGTCCATACTTAGAAATGTCTCAGCACTTATGTATTCAGCCTCCTCAAGTGCAACAGATTGTGTTTTCCGAAGAGGACCTCACCAGTATATTTATCCATCCTACGTGCTCTTCTTACAAAAATTGAGTGACTTGCCTCCCCCTGAGAAGTGGAGTCTGTGTGCCCTCCTCATGAATCTGGACTTTGTGGCTGCCCCATCCAATGGGGCACAGCCGGAGTGAGGCTATGTGACTTCTGGGATGAGGTCATACAAAGAATACAGCTTCCTACCCACCCCTCCTCCTTCTCCTCCTCTTTCATCTTCTTCTTCTTCTCTTTCTCCTTCTCCTTCTCCTTCTCCTCCTTCTCCTTCTCCTTCTCCTTCTCCTTCTTCTCTTCTTCTTCTCCTTCTCCTTCTCCTTCTTCTTTTCTCTCTCTCTCTTTCTCTCTCTCTCTCTCTCTCTCCCTCTCTCTCAGTGCTTGCCTTCAGAATCCAGCCACCATTTTTAGAGGAAGCCCAGGTCACATGAAAAGGCCATGTATAGGTGTTCCAGCCCACAGCCCCAGCCTATCAACTGCCAGATACGTGAGTGAATGAGATGATTCCAGTACCCAGCCTTCCAGTCTTCCAGAATTCCATCTTAGAACCCAAACATTAAGAAGCAAAGACAACACAATGGGGAATTGTTATTTAATGGGCACAGAGTTTCTGTGTGGAATGTTAAAAAGTTCTGGAAATAATGGTGATGGTAGTACAACATTGTGAATGTACTTAATGCCACTGAACTGTATACTTAAAATGGTCAAAATGATAAATTTTATGTTATTTGTATTTTACCATAATTAAAAATAGTTTAAAAAACCCAAAAAACAAAGACAAGCCATTTCCACTTTGCCCTCTCAAAATTCCAGAGCCACAGAAAGCACCCACACTAAGTCCTGAAGTAATTTGTTATGCAGCAGTAGCTAACTAATACAGGTATTCTCTCCTCCTTGCAAAACAAAACGAAACAAAACAAATCCAAAAACAAACAAAAAAACTCTGGGGAATAATACAGGCCTTTTCCAGAAATATATTATAAGCTCTCAGAGAAGTGTCTCTCCCTAAAGCACCTAAACTACTAGAGGTACTCATTAATGTTTATAGACTTGAACCGAAGGTGCCCTAAGTTACCCCAGTGATCTTCAATTCTTTAAAAGTGATTAAAGTTACATCCTCTCTCAGAGACTTTAAGTAGCTCAGCCTATTGTAGAGAATTCAGCTAACAGTTACTGGGCTCTCCTGTGTGCCCAGCACATTGTATTCGTTATGGTTAAGTACCCAGTTTTGGAGTCGGGCAAACCTGGGTTCAAATTGTAGTTATCATACTTATCAGTAGTGTGGACTTGGGCAAGTTATGTGATCTCTCTGGAGCTTGGTTTCCTGAACCATAACATGGGTGTAACAGAACCTATTTCAGAGAGTTGCTGTGAGGATCAAACAAGATAAATGCAAAATAAACCATGAGCAAAGGCTTGGCCTGTATTTAGTGCTCAGGAAATGTTGACTCATTCACTGCTCATAACAGCTCGATAAGGTAGGTGTATAGTAGCTGTCTTATTCTCTTCATCTCACTGATGGAAGCGGTGAGCCTCAGGGAGGGGAGGCAGACCTGCCTATGAGTACATGAGCAGGGAGGGGTTGGTCCCTGTGTCACCTTGCCAGGGCTGTCACCACAACTGCAGACTGGGTGGCTTAAACAACAAAAATTAATTTTCTCCCAGTTCTGGGGGCTAGAAGTCCAAGATCAAGGTGTTGGCAAGGTTGGTTTCTTCCGAGGCTTCTCTCCTTGGCTTATAGACGGCCATCTTCTCCCTGTGTCTTCATCTGGGCTTCCCTCTGTGCATCTCTGTGTTCTAAATCATAAGGACATGAGTCAGAAGGGATGGGGCCCCACCCATATGACCTCACTTAATTTAATCACCTCTTTAGAGGCCCCATCTCTAATTATAGTCACATTCTGAGGTCCTGGGTTTGAGGCTGCAACACATGAATTTGAGGGGCACAATTTATCTCATAACAGCCCCCTTTCTGTTATTTTGGGGTTCTCATTCTGAACGAAGTGGACGTATAGGGACCTCGGTTCCAGCATCTCCTGGTTCTAGGGCTGCATGTCTAGACCAGGAGGAAACACACAGCTGGGGAGGTGCGTTCAGGGAGAACAGTTTATTTTATGCGAGGTGAGGCTGACCCTCACAGCCTTGGCAAGACTAGAAGGTGCTAGAAAAACTGTGGAGTGATGATTGTTCAGACAGGTCCAGGCTGGCAGCGCTCACCTCCACACAAAGACCTGGGAGAAGGGAAGAAGTATCTGTTAGCTAAATGGAAAAGAACAACCCTTCAGTTGATGACTCCCTGGGGATTCTGGGGGTGCGGACTGGTGGGGAGATGGCTAGACAGTAAAAATTTCCATCCGCAGTGGCTGTGCAAATCCGCCAGGGCGCCCTAGTGGAGGAAGACAGACTTTACATCAAAATAAACAGGCAAGATAGTTTCAAACAATGATAGGGACCATGAAGAGAGTGAAACCATGTGATGGGATAAGGGGGTGACAGGAGGTGCCCCCTTCACACAGGATGGTCTGGAGGGCCTCTGAGAACAGGTGGCGTTTGAGCAGAGGCCTGAAAGAGGAGGACTGAGTTATGGAAAGATCCAGAGCCGGGTTTCTCTACCTCGGCCCTTGGGGGGCAGGGTAATTCTTGGCTGTGGGGGCGTCCTGCGCCCTGTGGGGTGATGAGCAGCCCCCCACCCCTGGCCTCTACCCACTAGATGCTGTAGCATCCTCCTCGCGTTGTGAAAATCAGAAATGTCTCCAGATATGGCCAAAAGTCCCCTGGGAGGCGGAATCGCCCCGTGGAGATCCACTGACCCAGAGGAAGGGCATTCCGGGAAGAGGGAACAATAAACATGAAGGTCCGGAGGTGGGGACAAACTCAGCAGACTTCCTGGGAACAGAAGTTTCCGGAAGTGGAAGTTTTCAAGGAAATGAGAGTTCAGGGGTGGAGTCCAGGGAGGGAGGGGATGAGGGGAGAGGCAGGCAAGGGCCCAATGTTATGGGGAGGGGGTGGAATGCCTTCTGACCTGAGAGAGCCCTCCAGGGTGGGGTGGGGTCGGGGCACAGGTCGGAGGGCATGTGCATGAGTGTCCTGGGGTTGCTGTAATAAATCACATGAACTTGGTGGCTTCAAGCAACAGAAATGTATTCTCTTATTCTGGAGGCCAGAGTCCAAAGTCAAGGTGTCAGCGGGGCCACGTTCTATCTGAAGGCTCCAGAGGCGGACGCTTCCTGCCTCTTCCAGCTTCTGGTGGCCCCAGGTGTTCCTTGGCTTGTGGCCGCATCACCCCAATCCCTGCCTCTGTCGTCACGTGAACTGCTTCCCTGTGTGTCTCTGTGTCCTGACACCAGTCATGGGAGTTAGGGCCCACCCTAAATCCAGCATGATTTCAGCCGGGGATGCTTAAGTAATGACATTTACAAAGACCCTATTTCCAAGTCAGGTCATATTCTGAGGTTCCAGGTGGATGTGAATTTGGGGAAAACACTACCGAAGCCACCCCAGCAAGCAAGGAGGAGGCAGAGGGGGCTGCTGCTGTCCCCAGACAAGAAGTGGTGGGGCCTGGACCACAGGGCACCCGGGAGATGGAGCGCCGAGGTCAGGCCGGGCCGCGCACACAGCACACACCCCACGTTCTCACCGACTGTGCCATGCTGGGCACACAGGCCAGGCCTTGCCCCCAGCATCTCCCCTCTCACCCACCGGGCGGGGATCCAGGCCACCCTAGCTCCGTGGCCACCTTTTCCTGATCCCGAGCCTGGCGCCGTTTGGGGCTCCCCTGCTTTCTCTCCTGCATCACACGGGGGTTCTCCTGGGTGCAGAAGTTTCTGAGAAAGCACGAATTAGTCCCTGGCTCCTGCCTTCCCCCTGAAGCTCTCACGTGAATATTCTTCAAGAATGGAGGTTAGGAGCCTTGATCTCTGAGCCAAGGGCTACATAGAAGAATGTCGCTGGGCTCCCTCAGCAGCGCTGGGCTGGGCTTGTTTTTCAGGTTTGGGACAATGGAGGGTTTTTGCTTTCTACAGAAACAAAACCCAGAGCGCTGGGTCCCGTCCTACTGGAAGGTATTGGGCATGGCTGGCAAATGGTCCCAGGTGTTCTCGGCGTGCCCCTCGCCCCACACCCAGAGCCCCGCCCTCTTGGGACTGCTCCAGGAAGGAATGTTCCATCTGAGGGAAGCCCAGTCTCTCTTATAGTGATCCTTAGGGTGGGGGCCAAGTGCAGGCAGGTCTCAGGGTGAAAATGAGGCATTGAGAGGTCAAGGGAGGGGTGCAGAGGGGAGTGGGCAGGGATGGGAGGAGGGGCACGTCCCTGACGGTCCCCTGGATTGGATGTCTGTGCCACCGCTTAGCCCACAAATACACGCCTCCTGCCAGCACTTGCCCGAACTAAGTGGACGGCCCTGGGACTCCGCCCAGAGTTGATGCTCAGAGCCCAAATTCTTGGACGCAGACACTGACAGTAATTGACCTGCTCCCCTTGCCACCTTGCCCTTCTGTGACACTCACTGCCCTGTGTGGGAAGAGGTGTGTTACTGCCCGTGCCTTCCTTTGAGACTCAACACACAAGCCGACAGTGGGCAGACCACAGATGACAATAGAATTCTGACCACCATCTCTGCAGCCACCGGCCCCAGACAGCTGGGACTCTGTCAAGAACTGCCCCTTCCTGACTCTTTGTCCCCACTTCTAACTTAGGACGAAACAGAGCAAGCCACACAGCTCCGCTGCAATCACACAGGATGTCTGGCTGCAGCATCCCCCCGCCGACAGCCTCCTATCAGGGCAGACCTGCAGCCTCTCCTTTCTTCCGCTGTAAAGAATGAAGAGGGGGCTTCCCTGGTGGCGCAGTGGTTGAGAGTCCGCCTGCCAATGCAGGGGACACGGGTTCGAGCCCTGGTCCGGGAAGATCCCACATGCCGCGGAGCGGCTGGGCCCGTGAGCCACAACTACTGAGCCTGCACGTCTGGAGCCTGTGCTCCGCAACAAGAGAGGCCGCGATAGTGAGAGGCCCGCGCACCGCGATGAAGAGTGGCCCCCGCTCGCCACAACTAGAGGAAGCCCACGCACAGAAGCGAAGACCCAACACAGCCATAAATAAAAATAAATTAATTAATTAAAAAAAAAAGAATGAGGAGGTATCTCCCCACCTCTTGGTTGTTATCCTGGTGGTTGCACCTCTTCGACGTGGCCCATGAAGGCTTTTTTTTCCTTTCTCTTTTTATAAGATGGAATTCACATAACATGAAATTAACCATTTAAAAGTGAACGATTCAGTGGCATTTAGTACATTCACCATGTTGTTTAAACACCTCCTCAATCTAGATGCAAACATTTTCATCAGCCTAAAGGCCCACCCACCCCCTCCCCACAGCCCCTGCGGCTTGGTGGGCCAAGTTTATATGACGCCAATCAGATGAGTTTTAACACTCCCCTTCTCTATAAGACAAAATTGTTTTCAGTAATAATTATGTAAAGATGATCATTTTCTAGATTTGTTCCTTGGTTTTCAAACCATCGATTTAGGAAAGAATTCATTTTTATTTTTAAAGATATGATCCAAAATCAGTAAACTATTTCACATGTGAAGTGGATGTTACACTTAATAAAAAAAATCACACCTCACAATTCGCACTTTATTTCACGGTTTTAAATTTTAAGCCCAAATGCAAATCCCCAAGTGGTCATGTGAGAGGACAGAACCGAAGAAACTCAAGTTCTGGGTCTGGTCTTTATAGTTTCTGTCCCTGGAAGATGAAGAAACACCACAGGGGTGAGAGACACAAACGGTGCCAAAAGTCGGTTCCAACAGCACTGAACTGTTACGAATTGGTCTGTGCATGGCGGGGCCAGCTGTCTAACTGGGAGCTCTCTGAGTTAACTTCCAGGTAGAATGCAAAGCTTAGAAATAAAGATGTGCAGGGACTTCCCTGGAGGTTCAGTGGTTAAGAATCCACGCTTCCACTGCAGGGGGCATGGGTCTGATCCCTGGTTGGGGAACTAGGATCCCGCATGCTGTGTGGTGCTGTCAAAAAAAAAAAAAAAAAAAAAAAAAAAGATGTGCAAATTTGAATTTCAATCTATGATATTAAAACCCAACACTAGGGACTTCCCTGGTGGCACAGTGGTTAAGAATCCGCCTGCCAATGCAGGGGACATGGGTTCGATCCCTGGTCCGGGAAGATCCCACGTGCCTCAGAGCAACTAAGCCTGTGAACCACAACTACTGAGCCTGCGCTCTAGAGGCGGCGAGCCACAACCCTGAAGCCTGCACGCCTAGAGCCTGTGCTCTGCAACAAGAGAAGCCACCGCAATGAGAAGCCTGTGCTCTGCAACAAGAGAAGCCACCGCACTGCAACGAAGAGTAGCCCCTGCTCACTGCAACTAGAGAAAGCCCATGTGCAGCAACAAAGACCCAACACAGCCAAAAAAACAAAAACAAACAAGCCTTCAATGGGGGACTTCCCTGGTGGCATGGTGGTTAAGACTCCGCACTCCCAATGCAGGCGGCCCAGGTTCGATCCCTGGTCAGGGAACTAGATCCCACACGCATGCTGCAACTAAGAGTTCGCCTGCCACAGCTAAGGAGCTGGCGAACCGCAACTAAGGAGCCCATGAGCAGCAACTAGGAGCCCGTCGGCTGCAACTAAGGAGCCTGCCTGCCACAACTAAGACCCAGCACAAGCAAAGTAAAATAAATAAATAAATAAAATATTAAAAACAAAAAAAACCTTCAGTGGAATTGGAGATTTGGAGACATTAAGGAATTGTTTGTTTTTTGTGCATATTTGTTTTAATGGAACATGTTTATCTTTTGGAGATGCACCACGAAACATTCACAAATGAAAAGGTAGGATGTCTGGAATTTGCTGTGTAGTAATATGGGAGAGGCAAGGAGCAGGTGGGGGTGAGACCAGGCTGGCCTTGAGTTGAAGGTTTGCTAAAGCTGGTGACAGGTGTGTGCGGGGGGTGGGGGGGGCTGGCCTTACACTCCAGCATCTATGTTTGTATGTTTGAAATGTCCCCAGCAAAAAGTTGAGTGAAAAAACCCTTCAGCAGTCCCTAACAGTGGCTGGACAGAATCCAAACCCTGGAGCTGGCAACTCCTCACCCCGTGTCCTGGCCTCTGTTCTCCCCAGGCCACCTCCTCTGGGCACTAACACACACCCTGCATTGTGCCCCACAGCAGCCTCTAACACTTGCCCCTGGGTTTCCCCGGTGCACAGAACACATACACCTAAGCTGGATACCCCCAGGCTGGCTAGGTGCCTCCAGGGCTCTCTACCTCCTTTACAGCCCCAAACACCTTGTATTTCTAACACCTGTTTCCTTATCGCTGGCATGCATTCATTCAGTCAATCAGCCAATGAATAGTTCTTGAGCATTTTTAGTGAGTATTTAATCCAGTCACTGGGGATCCAGCGGGGATTGTGTCTATTTAACCCGGCCTAGGACCTGCCTGGTTACAACCCAAGTGGCGGAATAAAAGGGCTGAGATGGGGAACATATGATCCACCTGGAACTCTCTCCATGGCTCATAGACATCTGAACAGCAGGAATAAAAAGGCAAACGGTGGGTGTTGTGTGTTTTTGAGCGAATGAATTCAGAGGTGTTCAAAGTGTCCCAATGTCCTTTCAAACGAGCCGACAACCACACGTTGGGCCTTACTGTGATTTGAGGGAAAGTTGTCTCTTTATGAGTCTCTGAACAGGGTCCACTGTTCCCTCCTCCACGCAGCTCTGGCTGAAAAGTAGGACTCCCAGGCAGCAGCCAGTCTTGAAGCAATAAAGGAGAATTCTGCAGATACCACATCAAGCCCTGGTGATGTGGGACATAAACCTTTGACTACTGCCTGTCTCAAATGCTTTGCAACCCCAGACCTGTTTTTTTTTGAATGAGAAACTCTAGTGAATTTCAGGGGAAAAAGTACCTACACATCATTAAACCCCACACTCTCTCCAAATGATCTTTTAATCTTTCTTGAGGGCCTTGGGTTTGTACACAGCTGTAATCAGTAGGTACAGATATTTGGGGTTGTGTTTTTCTTCTTCTTTTTCTTAGTCTGGTTTTTACTGCAGAGACTCCGTGTAGTGTGGTTGGTTAGCTTAAAGACTGTGCAGCCAGCTGCCTGGGTATGAATCCCAGCTTGCTGTGTGGCTCTGGGCAAGTTACTTAATCTCTCTGTGCCTCTGTTTCCTCATCTGTGAAATCAAGTTGGTAATAGGACCTACGTGGTTGGATTGATGGGCTGATTAAATGAGTTAATACGTGTGCATGGGCCAGGGCCCTGGCTAAAGCAGATGGGTAGCTGCACAGGGCAGAAACTCAGAGCCACCCACGCGCCTCCCTTTTGCTTTCTGCCCCGCCCCGGCCACTGTACTCAATTGGTGCCCACGTCCTGTGGGCTACATCTAGGGAGGCTTTCTCCAGTCCTCTCATTTCTCTTCATCCCTGTCCTTGCCGCCTAGCCCATCACTTCCGGCTTGAATGACTGCGGTGTTCTCTCTCCTGACCGGTCTCCCCTCTTTCCTCCGTCCTGATAACTTTTCAAGATAGTGATTTTGTTTCCTTTGGGTAAATACCGAGAAGTGGGATTGCTGGATCATATGCAAGTTCTCTTTTTAACTCTTTGAGGAACTTCCATACTCTTTTCCATAGTGGGTGCAGCAGTTTACATTCCCGTCAACAGAGCACAGAGTTCCCTTTTCTCAACGCTTATCTCTTGTCTTTTTGGTGACAGCCCTCCTAACAGGTGTGAGATGATATCTCCTTGTGGCTTTGCTTTGCGTTCTCCTGATGATGAGTGATACTGAGCACATTTTCATGTACCTATCGGCCATCTGTATGTCGTCTCTGAAAAAAATGTCTGTTCTGTTCCTCTGCCTACTTTTTAATTGGATTATTTGTCTGTTTTTGCTGTTGAGTTGTGGGAGTTCCTTATATATTTTGGGTATAAACCCTTTATCAGATATATGATTTGCAAATATTTTCTCCCATTCTGAAGGTTGCCTTTTCATTTTGTTGATGGTTTCTTTTGCTGTGCGGTCTTTTGGTTTGATGTAGGTCAGTGTCCTTTATAAAGGCCCCCAATATTTAACTACCCTCCCCTTGCATATTCAGTCCCCCACCTGCATGTCTCTGAGAGGAACCTTTTCTCAGAGATGCCGAAAAACATGCATGGGGATAAGTTTCAAGTGACGGCCCTGGTACATTTGGTAGACTGTCCGAACCTTCTGCCTTTTTGAAGGATGTGTCACTCAAAAGATGCCTGATGCCAAGAGAGAATGGAGTGCCGTGGGAGCTGTATCTGTGCTGCCTGGTACGTGGGCTTTAGCCACATGTGACTATTTACATTTAAATGTAAAATTCAGTTCCTTAGTATGGCAATTCCTTAGAAAATTAAACATAGAATTACCACATGACCCAACAATTCCACTTCTGGGTATAAGCCCAAAAGAAGTGAAAGCAGGGGCTTGAACAGATATTTGCTCACAGTATTATTCACAACCAAAAGGTAGAAGCAACCCGTGCCCATCAATGGATGAATGGATAGACAAAATGTCGTCTATCCATACAATGGAGTATTAGCTTTAAAAAGGAAGGAAATTCTGACACCTGCTACAACACGGTTGAACCTTGAGCACGTTATGCTCAGTGAAAGAGCCAGTCACAAAAGGACAAACACTGTGTGATTTCACTTAGGTGAGATACCTAGAATCGTCAGCTTTACAGAGTCAGAAAGTAGAATGGCATTCGCCAGGGGCTGGAGGAGGGGGAAGGGGGACTTGGTGTTTAATGGGGACAGAGTTTCAGTTTGGAAAGATGAAAAGCTTCTGGAGATGGATGGTCGTGATGGTTGTACAACCGTGTGAATGTGCTTAATGCCACCGAAAGGTACACTTAAAAATGATGTTAAAATGGTAAATTAAAAATGGTAACTGATTAACGTGGTAAATTTTATGTGATGTATATTTTCCCACAATAAAAAACATCAGTTCCTCAGTAACACCAGCCACATTTCAAGTGCCCAACACGTAGCCAGTGGCTACCATAGCTCAAAGATATACAACGTTTCTGTCATCTCGGAAAGTTCTATCGGCCAGCCCTGATACCAGGATGCCATTGGGTGCCATGGACCCCAGTGGTTCTCCTTACTGATCTCATCATCATGGATGAAACATGAAGACAAAGGGAGCCTGATGCTGAGGGAGTGATGCCCTCTTGGGTTTTCCTATCAACCTCCTGGATGGTTTGAGCACAAACCGGAATTGATCACATAAGCAGAGCCCTCAGCCCTGCGCTACCTTTACAGACAAAAGAGATGTGTGATCTCACTCATCTTTAGAGAGACTGTAGCAAGTCCATCTCCCTCCAAATGGCTTCACACTTATTTTCCCTCATCGCAGAGTCTTTGCACCCTTGAAATTTGCCCTCACGATGTACACTGGGGTTCCTTGAGGACAGAGGCTGCATTTCACCTATTGTTTGTTTGTTTACACTCTGTAGCACCTATTACAAAGTTTGGCACAAATTAGCCATTTGAGACATTTTATTTTTAATTTAAAAAACTTGTATCTGGGGACTTCCCTGGCGGTCCAGTGGTTAAGACTGCCCTTCCAATGCAGGGGGAGTGGGTTCGATCCCTTGTCAGGGAACTAAGATCCCATGAGGCGTGGCCAAAAAAAAGAAAAAACCCCAAAAAACAAAACAAAACAAAACCCTTGTATCTGTGCCAGGATTCCTGCCACAAAGGCTGAGATGACTTAACAAAAGGAAAATATGCAATAAAAGCATCATAGCTCAGGAGGAAGGAAACAGGGCCAATTAAGTGGGGGAAAAAGTGACAGCTGAGGACAAAAGAAGGCAAAAGGCAAGTCAAAGGCTGAGTAGTTGCTGTGCAGAAGCCTCTGATTCGGCTCAGAGCTTCCTCCATCAGTCACATCTGTCTTGTTGTCAGGGACACCAGATATCTCCCCTTTACTGCATCAGATCTACTCTCAGCCCTTCTCCAGGCCAGTCTCTGTCCCACATATTGGCGCTGTACGGACCACACCAGCAGGTTCCCGTGCCCTCCAGCTTCTAGATGGGTTCACTCCATGCAGAGCTCTGGCGTGAGATCAGAGGAGAGAGGAGAGTGAGGTTGGACTAGTCATCTCCCCCTCCATCCCCAGCTCCTCATACTTCAAGGTTAAGTGGCCTTGAGCTGGCTGTCCTCTCAACTGAAAGCCATCCCTCCCTCCCTAGCTCTCTCCCCTCCTGGGTCTGATAACTCCTTCTTCCCTGCTCCTTCCAGCCAGGGGTGATAACAACTTGACTGCTGTTATCCACACCTTTGTAAACAGCTCCGCTGTAAACAAACCCTCCTAAAATGATCCTATTTTGAGTGTGCCATCTGGATCCCGATGGGACCTTGACTGATACAATATCCATTTCTCAGGGGAGGCAAGCTCTTTTGGCCCTAAGTTTGAAAATAGATGTCTCATGTGGAGTGTGATCTAGGAGCTAGGGAATGGGGGTGGGTGGGTGGTGGTGAACGGTATCCCCCCAGCAAAATCATCAATGAATGTCAATGGAGTTTCCTTCATGACAGCCAAGAACATCTTATTCATTCATTCAACAAATAATTCTTGAGCACCTCTGATGCTCAAGATGTTGGGAATTACACTCATGAACAAAATGCAACCCCGTGAAGACAGCTCTGTAAGAGAAGAGCTACTGCATCCCCGTATGTGGTCTTGGGAGGGTGGTTCTCAAACGTCAGCATCAGATCCCCCTGGAAGGCTGGTTTAGACACAGATCACTGGCCCCGCCCCCAGTTTCTGTTGCCAGAGCTCCAGGCTGGGGCCAGAGAATGTGCATTTCTAACATGTTCCCAGATGACGCTGATGCCTCTGGTCTGGGTACCACACTAACTTCTGATGCCCAGATCCTAAGGGTGGCACATAGAAGGCCTCTTGGGATGAACATATTCTTCAAACCCTCTATCAGTAAGACATCTTCACCTTGGCTTTTGTAGGCCACTTGGGGCTGTATTCTCCAGCCAGGGTCCGGGATGCTAAAATTAACCACTCTGAGTTAACTGGGGCTTGGTCATAAGAAATCAGGGGGATGTGCCTTTATGAAAACAAAGGCACCAATTCCGGGACTCTGACTAGCGTGGGAATGCTGAAGGATAAGACCTAAACCTTCTAAGTGTTTGAATACCCTCTTCTGTGTCCCTTTACTCTGACAGAGACTGCCAACTCTCCACCATATCTGCTGTTCCTTTATTCCCCAGTAAATGAAAGCCCCAATTCTTAGCTGGCCACACGGCCTCCCAGAAAAAAGCCTACATTTCCCAGCTTCCCTTGCAGCTAGGTATGGCTATGTGTCTAAGTTCTGACCAATGAATTTTTTTTTTCAGTGCATTCTCAGCCCATGCTGCTTTATTGCCAAAATATAGATGTACACAGGTGCAAAGTTTCCAACTCTTACAGAAGTTCCTTTTTACAGCAAAGAATAAAATTTCTTCTAAAATCCCAAAGGTGCATAGATTAGAAAGCAAGCTACCTTCTGTAAAACTTCATTCAATGAAATTCTTTTAACATTATCTTATATACCAATGGGGCAATGGAGAAGATGCTGAACAGCAAGTAAGTTTTTCTTTAATTGAAATATAATTCACGTACCATAACATTCACCCTTTTGAAAGGGAATTTCAGTGATTTTCAGTGTCATTAACAAAGTTGTACAACCATCACCACTATTGAATTCCAGAATGGCTAATGAGTTTCAAGTTTCCAGGAACCTTCCCTGAAAGGTAGCTGTGACAAAAACTCTTTGCCCCTTCTTTGTCCTTTCTTCCATTTTGTAACCTGGAATGTGAATATGATGGCTGGAATTCCAGTTGCCACCTTGGACCATGAGGATGGGACCACACCCTAGGGATGGCAGAGCAGGAAGCTGAAAGGAGCCAGGACATCTGGGGCCTTCGTGCTGCCAGGACTGTTTGCCCAGACTTTTAAATGAGAAAGGAATACACTTTTGTCTTGTTTAAGGCTCTCTTATTTGGGAGTCGCCGATATTCACAGCTGAACCTAATTCTAACTGATAACCAGTAATCTGATGAATCAGCCTGGGTTCTTAGTTGTAACCACAGAAACTAATTCTAGCTGCTTTGAACAAAAAAGAGATGTGTTAAAGGGTGCTAAGTAACTCCCAATCTCCAGAAAGGCTGGAGAACCTGGCTTGGAGTCTACACCACCAGGGACAAGCCCCAAGCACACTACAGAGCAGGTTTAGATGGGAACCCCGTTAGAATAACATTCCCTTTGATTCCCTCCCTGCTTCAAAGTAGATATGCCTGCTCCTGTTTCTAGCCTCTTGACTAGGCACCCATGCATCTGACTGGTGGAACACAGTCACATGGCAGGGCCCTAGCTTCACAGGAGGCTGGGAAAATAATTGGCAGCCTCCCGTGGCTGGCACTGGGAGCCAGAAAGAATGACAAAAGGCCACGACACCCATCTCTGGCATTCCCCACAGCTGTTGCCAAACCAGAATCTCAGAGGGCTTTTCACTGCACGGAGCCTCTGATTTATGTCTGTGTGGAGGGGATCTCTGATGGACAGGGGCTTATCTCTAGGATTTAATCAGCCGCACTTTTTAATGCTTTGCGTTGCCTGTCACTTTGGATGTAATTCAATCTGTGTGGTGCCTCTTGAAATTCACCTCCATCCTTAGGAGAAGTGAATGCATGTGTGGCGAGCTCTTACAGGGCACAAGTTAACTCCTGATCCAGCAGAAAATTCCCCCTACAACTCCTACTCCGGAGTTTCGGCTTTCTCTTCTTTATCCCTCAGTGGAGAAGGGCTCAGGCTTCATGACCAGGACAGAGGAACCGTCTCGCTGTAAGACCTGAACTCAATGCAGATTTTTCATCCACAAAGAGAGCTTTGGGCTCCATGCTTCTGAAGACCCTTCCAGCCCAAACTGATATTCTGGGCCTCAGTGCTGCTGCATTTTCTAAACTTCCTGGGGTCCCTCCGGGATGCAGGTGTTGTTGGCACCAAGGACCGGGAGCCAGAAGGCTTTCCAATTGGCCTTGTCTCCTTTTCTATTAAAATGTCTGCTTGCTCAGCAATTCCACTTCTGGGTATATATACACCCCAAGGAATTGAAAGCAGGGACACGAGCAGATATTTGCACACCCACGTTCCTAGCAGCATTATTCACAAGAGCCAAAAGGGTGGAAACAACCTAAGTGTCCACCAACAGATGAGTGGTCTATCCTTACAATGGAGTATTATTCAGCCTTAAGAAGGAAGGAAATTGACACCTGCTACAACGTGGACCAACCTTGAGGACATTATGTTCAGTGAAAGAAGACAGTCACAAAAGGACAAATAGTACATGATTCCACTTATACGAGGCACTTAGAAGAGTCAAATTCATGGAGACAGAAAGTACAATGGTAGTAGCCAGGGGCTGGGGGAGGAGCATGGGGGGTTATTTAGTAGGGACAGAGTTTCAGTTTGGGAAGATGAAAAGGTTCTGAAGACGGACGGTGGTAATGGCTGCGCAACGACGTGAATGTACTTAATGTACACTTACTTAAAAATAAAGTGTCGCATTTTATGTCATATATTTTACCATAATAATAATTTGAAAACGTCTGCTTGCTCAGAGCCCAGTGTCTTCAAAGACTCTGTCTGCTGGATCTCACTAGCAGGGCTAAAGCCAAGTAACCTATTGCCAAAACATCCCATCAACTCACTCAGTCCCTAAATAATTGTAATCAATACAGAGAAAAAGAACGAGTCAACCCTTCCCTGTTCTCGCGTAAAGGAGACAGCACCCCCTGAGCCCTCAAACCTGACTCGTGGAAAGGTGCCGATTTCTGCTTAGATATTCCAAAATCCACATAGGATGTCTTGTCCCCAGACAAGCCAGCTCATGACTCCAGCTTCCTTCTGAACACAGACACACATACCCAGATTTGAATAAAGACATGACAAATAGAATTTCAACTCCATGCATCTATACCTCGCACAGAAACAATGCAGAAGAGCCAAATGGAAAAGCTACCCGCCATCACCAGACAGCAACAATCTTTCAGGTCAAATTCAAAGAGAGTACCTGGAACATAGCCAACCACCCCACCAAAAATAAAACACTCCACTGCCCTCAGCCGATTCAATTATCTCTCTAAAAAAGGGCTTTTTTTAACACCTCCCAGCAAGCAGCAGATTCAGTGAGTTGGTGAGGATAACAGTACATAATCAAGCAAGTAGAGCCCAAGGTGTAAAATAAAACGCGGACTGGCTCAGCCAGGAGCAGCGGTGCCCTCACGCCATGAACATAAATGTTTAGAAATGGATATTATCATTTTTTTTTGTCATCTGGAATATTTTCCTCTACGGAAAGCATATTTTAAAATGTCTTCACTATTCTCTACTTGGGAAGCGATGTTGGTGACCAAGTTTCTGTCCTTGACAGGATATCCTAGTCGAGTCTGTAAAAATCCACCAGCTTAAAAACAAAAATAAACACACAAAGAAAACAGTCTGCCCTTTTCCCTATAAAATAATTCAGGCTCATTATAGAAGAGTGAGAAAATACCAAAGAAAAAAATTTAAAAAAAGAAAAGAAGAAATGAATAATAAATAACGGAAGGAAGAAAAAAATGAAACACCCATAGTTCTACCTTTCAGACGTAAGCATGTTATTACTCTAGTGTTTTGGTGATTTCCGTCTAGTCCTTATGAATATGTATGATATGCATATGAATATGAACATGGGCTTATGCTGCCTCTTTTAACTTAACATGGCAACATGGCATTTTCCCTTGTTAACGTGGTCACTCTGGTCTTGATCCCCTTCTTGCCTTTTAAGGCCTTTTGGCCTCTGTCCTCTGTGTGGACTCTCTCTCTCTCTCTTGCCTCGCACTTTCCTTTCTCATCCAGCCTTACTGCGATGTGATTTTCCTCTATTTATGCCTCCTCATTGGAGTTTCTGTGCTCGGGGGCTGTGTGAGGCCATCAGACCCTTCTGGGCACCCAACAGCCAGCCCCGTTGGACCCTGGTTCTCTGGGCAGGCCTCTCATCAGCCAGGGCAACCTCTGCATTCAGTCTCCCCCGCCTCACCTCCAGCTCTTTCACCGGCCTGGATTTAAATGGCTCAGGAGGCCTCTGGTCTTTTCTTTGAAATGCTTTCTTGGAGGGCAAAGGAGTTTGCAGTTGGTTTTCCGCACAGGAATCATTAGCTTCCGTGGCTTCGACTCCATAGCTATCTTGATAAGAAGAAAGTCACAGGTGCTTGTTCTCAAAGGAATCTGGGGCGTGGCTGAGCAGGACCCACATAAACACAGCTCGAGCAGAGGAGGACGAAGGCTGGGTCCAGGGATGCCCGGAGACATCCCTCACACCCACGCCCGACAGTCCCAGGAGCAGGAAAGCCCCGGGTCTAGCTGAAGAGCTGCTGGAGGTATTTTGTCCTCTCAAGATCTAGGACAGACCTGGTGTTGGTCCCTGATGCCCAGGTCCCCTCTGCCCCGTCCTTCCTCGGGGTCTCCGCCAGCCCGCCCAGCCTGGGACGAGCCTTACCTGTCCACAGATGGCAGCCTCCCCCTTCATGAGGAAAGGTGAGCAGCTGGGTCAGGGCCCATCTCCCCCAAGAGGAAACAGGTGTGAGGCGGGAGACTATGGCCTTGGACCCAAGTGAAGCCCATAGCGGAAGGTCAGCCTCCCTATGAGCCCTTCCTGCTGCTGATCAAATATCACCCCACAGCCTCATCATCCTCAGGGAAAATTAAGATGCCCCAATTCCCGCACCTGTAAAATGGGCACAGCTCCGACCCCAGAGGGTCATTCTGCGACGTAATGAAGTAACGCACCAGAAATGCTTGTGTGTCACCCAGGACACAGCTCCTATCTGAGCATCTGGAGCAGAATCTGGCTCGTCTGTCCCTGGAATCAGAGAGAGGGACACACACTTGCCCGCTGGAAGAACTGTGGTTTATGGTTACAATCCAGATGTTCAAAGAGCAGTGAAAAGACCTGGGTGTTTTTTGTTTGTTTTGTTTTGTTTTGCGGTACGCGGGCCTCTCACTGCTGTGGCCTCTCCCGTTGTGGAACACAGGCTCCGGACGTGCAGGCTCAGCGGCCATGGCTCACGGGCACAGCCGCTTCGCGGCATGCGGGATCCTCCCAGACCGGGGCACGAACCCGTGTCCCCTGCATCGGCAGGCGGACTCTCAACCACTGCGCCACCAAGGAAGCCCGAAAAGACCTGTTTTAATCAAATCTGGCAATTTAAAAAACGGCCACACCTCCCTCTGCTAGTAAGTAATAAATTCACTGAGCAACAGAGAAGGAGCCACACGTTCAGGCCCAGCCTGTTGGCAGATGTTGGAACTGCCCGAAACAGCTTCAGGCTCAAGAAGGTGGGGCGCAGGGAGGTGCAGGAAGTCGCCTGGGCCTCCCTGACTTGGGCTCCGGCAGCCGAGGTGGGGGTGAGGGTGCCACTGGTGACCCGAGGCTGCCTCCTGGGCGCTGGGCCTGAAAAGGAGCGCAGGCAGGATCAGGCATCAATGGCAAACAGCGGCCTGTGGTTCATCTGGGTGACTTTGGACCCAGGTTCTGGCCAGTTGGGCTCTGGAGGAGTCGATTCCTTACTTGTCCTCGTCTTTGGGGTCCCATGAAGGCTTTGCTTCCCCGACATTTGGGGGACAGACAGACAGAAAGAATAAGGAAAGTTCCTGCTTCTGCTGCCCCTCCCTGGGGCACCAAGGGCACCTCGAATGGGTCGGAGTGGCACTGCTGGGGGAGCCTCCCTGGGAGTCCCTCTGCTCTGAAGCTCCCAGGCCTCGCTTCCTAGTGCCGAGGAAGAGCCAGATGATGGTGTGCGTCGGCTGATGGGTCCGGGCGAGGCACCCGCCCGACCTGCCCAGCCACCCTGTGCCCACATGCCAGCCCCGCCCTGGTGAAATTCCCCCAGCACAGGCTGGCCTGGAGTGGCTGATGCAGGCGGTCACCCCTGTATGTCAGCCTCAGTGTTACAGGTTTGGGGCAAGGGAAGCTGAGTCAGGAGGGGATTCCCAAAGCAGCCTCGGTGCTCCCTGTCCTAGGACACCACCTCCTGAGAGCAGGGGCCTCATCTTCTTGTTCACTCTGGTGCCTCAACCCGGCCCGACACATCACGGCCGCCTCCAAAGTTTGTTGACATCACAAGTGAATGACTGGTGCGGAGCAGACATGAGCAGTACACACACCCTGCCCTAGAGAAGCCCTCGGTCCACAGCCACTGGGGAAGGAGTCAGGAGAGGGGTGTGGAGAGCAACCTAGGTTGCATCAACAGCAAGAAGGAAGGGCCTTTTAGATGGAGGGAACACCTCCGAGGTGAGGGGTCAGTGGGAGTGGAAGAGAGGCAGGGCAGGAGGAGAGGCCAGCGGAGGCTGAGGAAGGCCTGCCGGCCAGTCCAGTGGGAGGCCCTCGGTGGACAAGTGCCACTGATGCTTTTCGGAAGAGGACTGACGCGTAGACCTTCATCTAGGAAGAAGACACTGCAGGAGGCGGACTGGGGCAGATGGGAGAGAGGGAGAGTGACACAGTGACAGTGAGCTCAGCCGGGGACCCAGCTGGGCAGTGGTGCTCAGGTGGGAGCAGAGTGGGCGTGGAGAGACACAGAAGGAGTTACAATAAAACCCTGTGTCTGGCTGAATGAGGATAAGAGGGCTAAGCCTGCAGCAGATTTTCCTGGAGAAGCTTCCAGAGGAGAGTGGATGCACATCTGGCCCCGCCTCTGGCTCACCCTGCAGACTGAGGTGGTGCATTGGCCGGACACACAGACATCAGCCCACCTGGGTCCTGACACGCCACAAACCCACAGCCATTCAACAGTGGTGGACGGAGATCCCACTGGCGCCGGGCGCCTTCTAGCAGTGGGGATGCAGCCGCGAACTCAACAGGTAGGGGTCCCTACATGGGACTTCTGTTCTAGCAGAGGGCAACAGGCGATAACCCTGAGCACAGAGAGTGAAAACTGCTCTGGGGAATGATGACGTCGAGTAGGGGGTCAGACAGGGACAGGGACGGGTCACCAAGGGAGGCAACAAGCAGAGGTGTCCATCATGTTCTCTGCCCAGTGCGGTGACTGACTGCAGCTGATGCTCGGTGAATACCTGAGGGTGTGACTCAGGAGCAGCCCCGAGGGTGCTGGCTTGACCCACGGGAGGGAGCCACCAAGAATCCTTGCAGAAGACTTAGGTAGCTGAGAGTTGGTTTCAAGGATGTTCTGATGCTCTGAGAGGTTGCACAGGGCTGAGAAGTGGCTGGAGAGCAGTGGACAGCCACAGAAGAGCTGGGCTTGGGTTCAGGACATGAGCAGCCACCAAGGGGGCTGGGCAGCAGGGAACTGTGTGCCAGGATGACGCAACTGCCAGCATCACCTTGGACCTGGAAAGATGTGCTATACCCTGGCTGCTGGGGCCCCGGAGGGCATGCCTGGTCCGTAGTCTTCATAGTGGGAGGTGACCTTCCTACTACCAAGATTCATATCATGGGGGTTTCTCAATATGGGAAGGAATTTAGCTTCTGGGCAGGCCAAAGAGAAAAAACCCAAGTATTCATCCCAGGAGGAGAATCTGTCTTTCGCAACAGATTTATTTTATTGAGCAACTATTGCCTTCAGGGTAATATTTGCTTCCCCACCTCCTCTATTCTCCCATCCCTACCTCTGTCCCCACCAGGAGGCACCCCCTAATAGGGCCTCTCACCTGAGGGGCGCACATAGGGCAACTTGGCTCCCAGCTCATATTCACAAAAGTCCTTCAGTGTTTGCTTTTGACATTATTCAGTTTTGATTTTGAGACTCGCAAGGACTCTGGAGCCAGGCTGCCTGAGTTTGGATCCTGCCTCTGCCACTTACTAGCTATGTGACCTTGGCTAAAGTACTTAACCCCTCTGTTTCTGTTTCCTCTTCTGTAAAATGGGAATGCCAATAGCTTACACCAGTCACAAAAAGCCACATATTCAATGATGCCATTTATAGGAAATGTCCAGATTAGGTAAATCCATAGAGACAAAAAGTAGATTTGTGGTTTCCAAGGACTAGAAGGAGGGGCGTGATGGGGAGTGACAGCAAATGAGTGCAGAGCTTCTTTTAGGAATGATGAAAATATTCTAAAATTAGATAAAGTTTAAAGAGTTATCACAAAATGCTTAGAGCAGTACCTGAAATATAGAAAATGATTTGTAAGTCATTGTTAAGGAAAACTCACTTTCAGATGAAGGCATTCACCCTGATGAGCTTGGGGAAAATATGCTCATAATGTAATTTTAAAGTGGTATTCCATTCCTGAATCTCACTGTCTGTCGGGTACTTTTATAAATCCTGTAATTATCTTGGGGATAGCATTGTGCATTCATTCATTTTTACCATATTGGGGCCCCACCTCCATAAATGGGTGGTGGCTCAGGGCTCTGAAAGGCCGCCACATCTGGCGAGCTGTCCTTGACTCAGTCAGCTTTAGACACAGGATCTAGAAGGCAACAGAAGGTGAGGACTTCATACAAAGGCATTTAGAAGGAGAGTTGAGGATGAGGTGTGTGGCCTTTGTTTCATTGGCAGAGAACTAGGAAGAGGTGCTTTCCAAGCTGCATGGTCTCTTTATTTGCTCAAAGCTGAATTAAAGTAATGCAACCACAAAAAGGATTCAAGTCAGCAAGCGGCAGTCATAGAAACCCTATGGAGGGTGCCCTATGGCAAGACCACTAGTGCGCATAACTAGGGCTCTCTGGGAGGAAAAGAGCCTTGATTAGTAATGTTTGCCAATTTCCGTGGTGTAAATACTCAGGCTATAGACATGATATCACTGGAGTCAGAGTTGGCAAGAGTTGTGCTGTAGTACAGTATTATATAGCATTTCTGCTATACTATATAGCTACAACAGATGTAAACAACCTCAAGGGCTGCCCTGGGGGCGCAGTGGTTGGGAGTCCGCCTGCCGATGCAGGGGACGCGGGTTCGTGCCCCGGTCCGGGAAGATCCCGCATGCCGCGGAGCGGCTGGGCCCGTGAGCCATGGCCGCTGAGGCTGCGCGTCCGGAGCCTGTGCTCCGCACCGGGAGAGGCCACAACAGTGAGAGGCCCGCGCACCGCAAAAAAAAAAAAAAAAAAAAAAAAAACAACCCTCAAAGCATAGATAACAGTAAATGTAGCAAAATAATTGACTTTTTAGTATTTATAACCTTTGCTTTTTAATAACAACTTTGAGATATAATTCACAAACCACAAAATTCACTCCTTTAAAATGGATTTTAGTATATTCACGACGTTGTGCAATGATCACCATTATTTAATTTTAGAATATTTCCAACACCCCCCAAAGAAACCCCATACCTATTAGCAGTCACTCCCCATTTCTTCCCTTGGCCCTAGGCAACCACTAACCTAATTTCTGTCTCTATGGATTTACTTAATCTGGACATTTCATAAAAATGGAATCATACAATATACCTTTCGTGACTGGCTCTTTTCACTGAGCATAACGCTGAGGTTCATCTGTGTTGATTGGTCTCACTGAGGTTCATCTGTGTTGTAACACATATCAGTACTTCACTCCTTTTTATTGCTGAATAATATTCCATTACAAGGATATACCATATTTTGTTAATCCATTTATCGGTTGATGGACATCTGCATAGTTTCCACCTTTTGGCTATTATAAATAATGCTGCTATGAGTGTCGGTGGACGAGGTTTGATGTGGACATATGTCTTCAATTATATTAGGTGTATATCTAGGAGTAGAATTGTTGGGTCATATGGTGACCCTACGTTTAACATTTTGAGGAACTGTCAGACTATATTCCAAATCAGTTGCCCATTGGCATCTCATTTCCTAAATTTTTCTTTTACATTTTCAATCAGCCATCTGGTGTCACTGGCTCGGCAAGCTGCAATGTTAAACAGTTGCCACTAGTTGTTTTCAACAAACTGGGGGTAGTGCTGTTTGCACTAAGGGAGTTCTGAATCCTGTCAAATAAAGACAAATCCTGAGAATGATGCCTTTCTAGGGAGCTGCCTGACAGGTCAAATAGTGACAGTTTTCTGGGGATGCAGCTTTCGGGAGAGCTCCAAACCTGTTCTGTCCCCTCCAGTAGCTTAGCTAGGCTGTTCATTTTCACAGCTACCGTGGTTGTGAGGTTGATGTTTTTCAAGACTACCACGGAGATGGGAGAGAAGAATGTGGCTACAGCAAGTGAAAACACCGCAAAGCTCACAGTTTTTACTGAGGTCAGCCATTTTTCTTTAATAAATGCTCCTTGTGATGTTGCAAACCTTTGGCTAATTTCTAGAGTTCTGAAGAAGTTGATTTTGACAATTTTTGCTAGTTTTCTCATTGCTTTCCATTCTGAAAATGCTTCTCTTTATTACTTTTGTTTTTAATATAATTTATTTAATTGCAAGTTTATATAAATTAATTTTCAACAATGGCTGTGTCTAACAACTGGCATGCAAAATTCCTGAAGATTTGACAATTGGCTTTCACAGGCTGGTACCAGCTGGCTCCAGTATACCACTGACAGGACCCTCACAGATGCACCCATTTGATCCAGCTCAGCCCTGCAAACATTTAGGGTGCTCAGAGATGCATGCTTATCCAGTACTAAACTGAATCCATATCCCTTGAATCCAGCCCTCAGCCAGAGCTTGCTGGCAGGACAGACAATGCCTGTAGAATCATCCAAGTGATGGCTTGGCATGCAAGAAAAATTGGAAAAGGCCGAGCACAGGTGAGAACAGCTATAGAAACACTGAAAGATATTGCTTCTCATCTTAGGGATCTAATCCCAAATTGTGCCAAAGGTTGTTTTCTGATTCCTAGAGGAAACTAAACAAAGCAAACAGGTTCTTATTTGCTTTATAAATTCTCTAACTGGAAGTCTTCAAGAGAATCACTGGGCAAAGATGTGAGCAGTGAGGTAGGTGCTAGGTTAAAGGTTTCCATTAGACACCGCCCGAGGAATGTGCACCTTAACCCTTGCTCTGTGAAGTGGAAAGGAAAAAAGTTTAAAAAAAAACTTTTCAGCTGGTCGATTAATAACGAAACCTGCTTTGGGATTGTGGTCTGACATGTGGTCGTTGGAGCTCACTTTAATTATGATTAACAGCCACAAGGATTATGAGTCAGGGCTTTGGTTGGGCCAGCACTGCTGCACACAAATCCAGTGACTCCCCACGGGAAACAGTGTGAGCATTCCCTGGCTTTCTCAAACTCAAAGTCCGGCGCTTCCTGATCCAAGGAGAAGCACAACAGGGTGATTGTGGCTCTTTTCCAGACCTTTGCCTTCCTTTCCTTTCCCACATAGAGATCAGCAGACAGCCATATACGCTTTAACCCAGCACTTCCACGTTCCAGCTATTTGTTTACTTAGGTGTTTATTGGCTTGCCTTAATCATTCAACAAATATCCCCTGGGCGTGGTCCATGTGTCCACACGGGGTTAGCCCCCCACAGAGAGCTGGCATTTGGGATGGACATTTGAGGAGTCCGGAGAATTGGGGAGGCTCCCCCGTGCTGCTCCATCTGATAAGATTCAAAACAGTCCCTCTCATGCACAAACTGGACTCTGGGTGCATTCTCCGGAAGAGCCCAGCATTTTCCCAGCCTCCAGGCTTCTGACCATTGTCACTTCTACCTGGAAAGTATTTTTTTCTCTACCCTTTCTGCAGAAGGATGCTCTCCTCACGTGTTGGCTGAGTCTTGTCACTTGGTGGGAAGAGGCGGGCACCCAGGAATTCTGCTTTGGAGAATTCCTACTGGATCCACCCCCAGAGGACACGTGCACAGTTCCTGTCCTTAGGGAACTTACAGGGACAATAAAATATGGCATCTGGGATAGCAGTCTGTCCAGGGCCAGGGAGGGGCACTAGGAGTTGCTAGTCATTTCTCCTGCGGTTGGGAGAGGTCTTCTTAGATGACATCATTCTTCAGGTGAGTCTCGACAGTGGAAAGGGAGTGTGCCAGGTGGCCAAGAAAGGACAGGAAGGGAACTCTTGCCAAGAGGAACAGCTTGAGCTCAGGAGCTGAACTAGTGGGTGCGAGGGGAGAGGTATTCTATTCTTGTTGAATTGAAATAAAAAAGCCCAAAGCTCCTTGGTGGCTGATAGGTCAACCTAAGAAGAGTCTAAAACGTCTGTTGCAAGTAAAAAAGGCAGAAGACAAAACAGGCCTATTTTTACACGTTTTGAAATACTGAGAAAAAAATTCAGAATGCATTCTGGATGCTTTTCATTATCTTCTTTATACTTCCCTTTTTAAAAAATTGTAAAATAATTGCTGGCATCACCTGCTGCTCACCCACTTCTTGGTCTGCAGGGGGCGCACCGGCGGCCACCCTCCCTCAGCCAGGGTGATGGGCGGGGCCTCCCAGGCGGGTGTGGAGCTGACGATTGGCGGGGTGGGCTGTCTATCACGGCGTCCCGCCCCCCCCACCTTACGTCACATGACGCAGCCCATCATGGCGGTGGGAGCGCGGCTGCACTGGCTCGCGGCTCCGCAGAGCTGCTGCCGTTGCTTCTGTTGAGAGGCGGCGGCGGCGGCGCAGGCGGGCGGGCAGGAAGGATGGTGTTTCTGTGGTTGGAGCGGTGGGTGCGGACCAGGATCTGGGCTGAGGTTTGGCCGAAACGACGTGTGCTCAGGAGCAGCCGGCGCGGGTGCCGCTGAGGCAGCGGAGGGAGACAGGACCGACTGACGGACGGACGGACGGAAGGCAACCCGAGAGCCAGTCTCCGGGGCTGCGCCGTGGGCGAGATGCCGGGGCCCCCGCCTTTGCTGCTGCTGCTCCTGGCCGCCGGCAGTGCCGGGGCCGCGCCACTTCCGCAAACAGGTGCAGGTGAGCGGGCCCGAGGCAGGGACGGGGCTGAGGGGACCGGGCTGCGGGGCCGCTGCGACGGGGGTGGCTGGGAAGGAGGCTGCAGGCCCGGTCCGGCCTCGGCGCCGAGGAATCGGAGGGCCTGCCGGGGCGGGAGGCCCGGGGAAACCAGTGATTAGGGAGATTTTGCAGCACGGACGTGTGTTGGGCGGGG
>NW_020173230.1:762375-844064 GCF_003031525.2 Neophocaena asiaeorientalis asiaeorientalis
GCGAGGGGATGGGGATGGGGCTGGGGAGGACTGCGAACGGGGCGGCAGCGACCGACCCCTCCCGGGGTAGACTGCAGCACCGGCTCTGGACCTGTTGCCTGAAGGTCCTCAGCCTACATCCCTTGCTGGCAGTTCTGCTTCCTTTTCCAGATGTCACCTGCCTCCTGTGCTTTTCTCACATCTTATAATGAGAACCGTTTCTTAGCCCTAATCATACTTAAATGCAAATGACTTGGAGAGCTGCGCAGAGTTTCCTTCGCTCCCTGTAACTTGTTCTGAAGTTGTAAATTGATTTTAGACGCTGTGCGTTTTATTCAGATTGAATCTCTGGGAATGAGAAGGAAACCACTCTATAAATATCTCTACTTTAGGAAGCCAGTGATTAGAGTAGCAGCCTTTGAATAACTATTGACAAAATGGCCCAAGGGTGATTGAAGTTTCTATTTTAGCTACGTCAGTGTGTGATTTTCTTTTTTTCTCCCCATCGTTTTCGTTTGTGGTTTATTTTCTCAGATAAAACTTCAGTCCAGGAAAGCATCTCAAGTTGGATAATTTTTTTTTAAGGAAAAAAATAATCTCGGCTAATTTACGATTATCATCTGTTGCTTATCTTTGAAATGAGGGGAGACTGAAATTTCATAGAATCATGGAATCTTAGAGATGGGAGAGACCTTAAAGAAAATTTAGTCCAATTTCTTTCATTTTGCAGTTGAAGATAGTGAGGCCCTGGGGGTCAAATGACCTACCCAAGGTGACACAGCTAAATTTTAGGAGGAGCCACAACTTAAACCCAGGTCTTAGATTCCCCTAGCTGTGTGATTTTTCTGCTTTACCACTTCAGGTCTCTTGTTAGCTGTTTAGAATACTCTTGAGGTCAAGAGTTATTTTAGAATGATGTTAGTTGGGTGCAGAATGTGGAAGGTACTGTCCCTGGTAAAGACATATTTTTCAAACACATCTACGATGGAAGCTAAACATAATTGTTTCCAGAGACACACCAGGTCATGTCATTGAGTGCCCTTTAGTTGGGTATAAACTGTTATCATTGTACCATGTAGTGTATTGCTAAATTTCTGCCACTGCCTTAGATCAAATATGTGTAAGGTGAATTCTGTTTTCTGACCTGATAGATAAGAAGAGTGAATATTATGAGGAATGTATAGGCAGCCCAGGTATGAGTCACAGAAAGTACCTGGGAAATTATAAAAGACTGTAGGGAGAAGTGTCGTTGTTGATATTGAAACATATTCATAGTGAAATTGAAAATTAGCACTAGAATAGGACAGTGGATAAAGATTACGTATGTGAAAGGGATTCAAGAAGTTTCCAGATGACTTTGCTCTTAATCGAAGTTTTACATATTTTGTAAAACAGATTCTATTTAGGAAACTTTGGAAATGTGGCTGCTTATAAACCTTTTTTTTTTTTTTTGGCTGAACCGTGAGGCATGTGGGATCTTAGTTCCCCGACCAGGGATTGAACCCATGCCCCCTGCAGTGGAAGCTCGGAGTCTTAACCACTGGTCCACCAGGGAAGTCCCTATAAACCTCTTAATGTGTTTATTCCCTTCTTTTACTATTTCATGGAGGTATGAATCAAAAAATGGAAGTTTTTGTTGGAGTGTTGTATGTAAAACAAAGCAATCAAGAAAATTAATCCATAAATAGAAATATTAAATGTTGGCATTAAAAAAATGTAAAGAACTATTCGGTGACTTGTAGCAGCTTTTGTAGATTTTCCCTCATGTTCTATTGCTTGGAGGGTGTATGGTGAGACTTGTGGCCTATGGATGACAAATACCTACTACGGTTAAATTATGTGGAAAAAATGCACAATCACACATAGATTTGGGAGTTTTTATTTCCATTCAGAAGGGATTGTTAATCCTGGTAATGGGGGTAGATTCTTGACCAAGAAGAGTAAAGAAACCTTTGAGCTAATCCTGATAAGTGAGTTTGCTGGTTAAGAAAGAGGAACCCCTCTGGAACATACATAGTAGATAAAAGAGCAGTTAAACATTGAAAACAACTATCAAGCTTTTGATTATCTGGGGGCCTGTACTCTTTACAAAGGGAGAGCTGGCCATTTTCAAATTCAGAGTAGATCCATTGTATATGGTCTTTGCCTCCTTGGCCTTATTCTGCTTAAAGTTCAAACTGGTTAATACTGCCTTGGAGAAAGCATGGCTTATCAACAGTAGATTGGAAAAAATACTTGAATTGTATCCTTTGCCAGCCTGTTTGCATGGGGAAATGAGACAGTTAACTGAAATTCAGCATTTAAATCGAAGTTCATTTATCCCACGTTTCTTTGTCATCCAGAATCATTTCTAGGTTCTAAAGTTGAAAAAAGGTATTTACCCATTCAGTCATAGTAAGCTTTGTAAATATGTGGATTGCCTTTGCCCATCAGGCAAGAAGGCATTTCTAGGTCGAATTTGGGGGGGAGAATCTCTTTATCACTCTGAGAGTCCCTTATGTCCTCCCTGGGGGGTGGGGGGGGGCGGCTTTCCTGAGAATCTGTATTTCTGCAAAGGCCCTTATTATATAGACTGAGATCCCGGTCCTCACTTAGGAAGCTTACGTAAAGGCAGGAAGTCCACTGTTTCACACACAGTTCAGTTACCAAACTAAGATTACAGTTAAGAAATTCCTTTTCTCCAGATCATAGTTATCAGACCTTTCTTCTCTTGGCAAGTATTTATGTGCCTTTTGTAAGATTCTCAGAATTCACATCATAAAGAAAGATGTTGTATGCGTGAAGGCATTCCTCTAAGTTCTCAGAATTCACATCATAAAGAAAGATGTTGTATGCGTGAAGGCATTCCTCTAAGTCCACAACTTGTTATTAATATTAGGGCAGTGCTTAGACAAGGAAACTCACTTCTATTGTTCTGTGGCATATTAGGTCACAGAGTACAGAGGAAGCTTTTAGCAGTTCCAGATAAAGGACCTCACGGAAGTCTGTGAAGCCGGTGGGACTCAGCTACTGATTAAACAGCAGCTTGTGAAACCGGGGCTTTTGTTTTAGATTAAGCAAACAGGCTTGTATCTTGAAAAAGATTTCTGAAGTAAAGGAAGTGCTTTCTAAAGTGTGAATTTTTGTGTTTATTTTAACAGCTTCTGAGAGCTTTCCATGCAAATTCTTGTCAGGATATATGGCTCTAAGGCTTGAGATCTGATTTAGACTGGGAATGCTGTTAATTGCTTTCAGTAGGTGATATTTTGGGGTTAACTAAATATGTTCCTTTGCATAGTGATAGGAAATCTGTCCAGCAACTTGGTAGCTGATCAGCATCGAAGTTATCAGATCTCTACAGTTTTGCTGATATCGATGTGCAGATGTGCTGACTGTTCACGCAATTCTCTTGAAATTTAGAGCCCTTGGGCCCTCTGTGCTCCTGTGGGCTGTGTCACTTAGAACAGCTGTACATATAATGAAAAACACTGCGTAATGTAAATGTCATATAGGGGATAGCCAGGGTTCTGAGACTGTAAACAGACTGGTCCTCAAAAAAGTCCTTGTAGGTGGACATATAAAAAGAATCCACCTTTTCAGCTCAGTTGAGACTAAAATTCATGAACCAGTCACAGGAGGAGCAGGCGTTGTGGCCAGAGCTTGGACTTTGGAGTTAGTCTGGGTGTGAGGCCTTCCTCTGCCACTTTAAAGCTTTTAAGACCTTGCCCAGTCACTTGACCTCTCCAAGCTTCTTAGAATTCAACTATTAAAAAAGGATGATGATAATATTTACCTAAGGGGTTGCTGTCACGTGATAGCCATGCGTGCTACAGGTTTGGCCCTTGGCAACATAGATTCCTTCATTGCTTCAGATTTCTTTGTAAATTTGGTGGGTTATCCTAGAATTGACTAATGGTGGGTGGTATGGCTTCAAAGAAGGAAGTCACCGTGGTAGCTGCGTATCATGGAATGCCTAGAACTTATGGATGTAAAAAAATCTTTGTTTTTCAAAATAGCAGATTATATGATGGGTGAAGATCCTTTAGAGAGAAATCTGGCTTATTGAAGTATGATGTATAAGCTGGTAGTGTTACTTCTTTTTTTGCGGTACTGTTGTGGCCTCTCCCGTTGCGGAGCACAGGCTCCGGACGCGCAGGCTCAGCGGCCATGGCTCACGGGCCCATGGCTCACGGGCCCAGCCGCTCCGCAGCACGTGGGATCTTCCCGGACCGGGGCAGGAACCCGTGTCCCCTGCATTGGCAGGCTGACTCTCAACCACTGCGCCACCAGGGAAGCCCTACTTCTTGAAATTTATAGTCTTGGGGAATTATGCTAGAAAATTTTAAGATGATCTGGATTAGTCTGCTTTTATATAATAAACCTGTTTTTGAACATCGAGATGACTAAAACTCTTGCATGTGAACAATTGCTGGTTTTAATTTACTTAAAGGAACCGCGGGCAATCTAAGTTTGGTTGATCCCAAACAAAATTGTGTGCTCGCAGAAAGTGTCCCTGAAGGGAGCCCCTTCACCCAGACTGTGGTAGGACCAGCACAGTTCTGAGGCTTCCCCTTAGAAAATGTCACTTGGAGAGACGAATGTGGCAGACTTGCTTTCTCTCTCTCTCTCTCTCTCTTTTAAAATTAGGTATTTTTGCAGTCCTCTAGCGGTGCTTCACTCTTTGAAATTTTTATTTATTACTCAGACACGAGGAAAGGAATATTATAGAAAGGAGAAGCTGGACAAACGTTCCTGGTCTAAAACAAACTGCTGTATCTGGGGTGGTTTTTAGATTCGAATTCCTGCTTTTCTGTGAATCCTCATATGAAGACACTGTAAGAAAGCTGAGGAGCTGTGGCAAAACCTGTGTCAGAGCAAAATGTTGGAGTGAAGTATTTTTAAGTTGTAGTAAATGACTGATTTGGAACCATGCCTTGGCATTACAGTTATTTGCCACAAAGAACAGGCATATCAGAAAAATAACCTCAATATTTCAAAAGAAGGTTTTGTGCAAAGGTTAGCCCAGTGCAGAGATTCCAGATTTCATTGGACTTTATTGTGATTCAAGTGGGCAACATGAGAACAGCTGAAGCCAAATGTCGCAGCGCAGGTGCCTGAGACACAACACGGTGAGCGCCTTTACTTCTCTGAAAGCCTCTGCCCCCCACCCACTGCCCTCCACCCTGACTGCAGAAGAGCGCTTTGTACTCTTCTGCTTTCCTGGGGCTTCAGAGGGGTGGTGGTAAACCTAACATCTTATTTTTAACAGCTTGGCAGATTTTGCATTTTACTATATTATATGTTTGTTTTAAAAGGCTTAAATTCCCATTACCTCAAACAGATGTGCCACGACCCGGTGCTGTGGTGCAGCTGGAGTAGCTCTGGGCACCCAGCATCTGACCCCAGTTTGGGAAGCTTTGGGCGGGGAGGTCATGGCAACTGAGTTTCTGCTGTCCCAGCCTCTGCTCTCCCCCTCTCATGGCACTTTCTTAACAGCTAAATTGATCTGCTCATGGTTTGCGAAATAGCCTGTGCAGAGTTCCATCTTCCAGCGCTTCATATTCTGTGTGCAGTTGCCTGACTCTTCCCCTTGTATCTTTTAAGTGCTGTCATCTCTTTCTTTGTCTTTTTTTTTTTAACCTCTTTGCAGCCCCAGTTTCCCTACTAAGACCTTTCTCCTTGCCCAGGCTTGGCGATGGCCACCCCTGATGAACTCTTAAGAGTGTTTCCTTGTGAGACAAGACGTTCCAGGGGATGCAGCATGAAAACGTGGGAATTTTCTAATTTATTTTCATTTCGCCCTTAAAAATTTTTGACTTATGTGACTTTTGAGGGATAGAGTGTATTGGTACACTAATGCATTTGTATGACTTGTAAATAAATTTACATGAAATGGAAGGACTACGAAGAAAATTTACTGGTGGGTTGCGTCATCAAAAAAGGTTTGCGTTTGTTGTACTGGCCTACCGCTTGCACTTAGCAAATACCACCTGTTTTTTTAAGTCCTGTCTCTTCACCTGGATTGTAAGCTCTGTGTCTCATCGCCTCAGTATTTCTCGTGTTTGCGTGGTTTTGAAGTTTGTGGGTGATGCTGAAGTATGAGAGAGATGGTGCTGGAGAACTGACTTCACCAGACCAGCACTCCAGAGCGTGCGTGTGTTAAAAGGAGAGGGTGTCAGCTTAGACCCTGTCATTGTCCTGTGAACTTCATCCAGCCCCAGTCCTTCACCTGGAATGAGGCCATGGATAGTTGTTTTATTTTTAGCCATAAACTTTTTCTTTTAGAACAAATGTAGATTTACAGGAAAGTTGCAAAGATGGTACAAAGAGCTCCTGTGTATCCTTTGCCCAGTTTTCCCTTTTGACGTTGGTAACAACAAGTAGCCGGTACTCATACATTGTAACCAGCGTGCAGACTTCACTCACATTGCTTCAGTGTTTCCCTGATGTCCTTTTTCCGGTTCAGGATCCCACAGTGTGTCTGGTTGACATGGCTCCTTGGGCCCCTCCAGTCTGTTCCCTGTTTTTGATGATCCTGACATCTTGAGGAGTCCTGGTCAGGAGTTTTGTAGAACATCCCTCAGCTGGTGCATGTTTGATGTTTTTCTCGCTATTAGGCTGGGATTCTGTGTTTTGGGGAGGAAGACCACAGAGTTGAACTGCTGTTCTCATCACATCATGTCAAGGGTGCGTGCTTTCAAGACTACTAGTCCCTTGATCCCCTGGCCGTGCTGTGTCAGCTTTCTCCACTGTCAGGTTACCCTTTCCTCCCTTCTCCACGCTGCACGTACGCACAGCCCGCACTTAGTGGTGATGAGTTCCGTGCCACCTCCTTGAGGTAGAAATCACCTGGGTTTCTGTACAGGGTATTTAACTATTCTTCCCCATTTATTTCCTTATTCAATTATTTATATCAGTATGGACACATGGATATTGATTTTACACTTTGGGTTATAATTCAATACTGTTATTTATTTTGCTGCTTAAATTGGCCCCTGGGAGTCCTTTCAGTTGGCTCCTGTGTCCTATAGACATATGTCCATCTTTCTTTTTTTTTTTTTAAGCACTTCCTTGTTTTCTGGCGCTATAAGCTCACCTTGTATATTCCCTGCTGCGGCCCTAGGATCAGCCATGTCTCACGCAGCTTCCTTTTATTGGAGCGTGATATTAGAAACCAGTATCTGGGCCCTGGATTTGCTTGCTGCTACTGGCACATTTATATTAGGGTTTTTCTTTTTTGTTTGTTTTTATTTTAACATCTTTATTGGAGTGTAATTGCTTTAAAATGGTGTGTTAGTTTAAGTGAATCAGCTATACATATACATATATCCCCATATCTCCTCCCTCTTGCATCTCCCTCCCACCCCTCTAGGTGGTTCCAAAGCACGGAGCTGATCTCCCTGTGTTATGCGGCTGCTTCCCACTAGCTACCTGTTTTACATTTGGCAGTGTATATATGTCCATGCTACTCTCTCACTTCGTCCCAGCTTACGCTTCCCACTCCCCGTGTCCTCAAGTGCATTCTCTACGTCTGTGTCTTTATTCCTGTCCTGCCCCTAGGTTCTTCAGAGCCACTTTTTTTTTTTTAGATTCCATAAATATGTGTTAGCATATGGTATTTGTTTTTCTCTTTCTGACTTACTTCACTCTGTATGACAGACTCTAGGTCCATCCACCTCACTACAAATAACTCAATTTTGTTTCTTTTTTTGTCTGAGTAATATTCCATTGTATATATGTGCCACATCTTTATCCATTCATCTGTCGATGGACGCTTAGGTTGCTTCCATGTCCTGGCTATTGTAAGTAGTGCTGCAGTGATCATTGTGGTACATGACTCTTTTTGAATTATAGTTTTCTCAGGGTATATGCCCAGTAGTGGGATTGCTGGGTTGTATGGTAGTTCTATTTTTAGTTCTTTAAGGAACCTCCATACTGTTCTCCATAGTGGCTGTATCAATTTACATTCCCACCAACAATGCAAGAGGGTTCCCTTTTCTCCACACCCTCTCCAGCGTTTATTGTTTGTAGATTTTTTGATGGTGGCCATTCTGAGTGGTGTGAGGTGATACCTCATTGTAGTTTTGATTTGCCTTTCTCTAACGATTTGTGTCGCTGAGCATCCTTTCATGTGTTTGTTGGCAATCTTATATCTTCTTTGGAGAAATGTCTATTTAGGTCTTCTGTCCATTTTTGGATTGGGTTGTTTGTATTTTTGATATTGAACTGCATGAGCTGCTTGTAAATTTTGGAGATTAATTCTTTGTCATTTGCTTCCTTTGCAAATATTTTCTCCCATTTTGAGGGTTGTCTTTTCGTCTTTTGCTGTGCAAAAGCTTTTAAGTTTCATTAGGTCCTGTATTATAGGGGTTTGATCCTCTGCTTCCTGTATCTAATCCTAGGTGTTGGGAAAAGAGAGAGAGTCAGTGAGAGATTTTGGAGGGACAAAGGGCCTCTAAGAGACAGATGACTTGGACGGACCCTGTGCACGTTTGACCGTGTCACTTGACCACCGTTTAATCGCCTATTAATACCATCGTAAATACTACACATCCCACACTTGTGGTATAGTGGTATTGGCAAGATGTTATTTTTATTTTCAGAGCAATGGATATTTGAAAGATTTTATTGGCTCTCTCCAAGAGCAGCCTAATCTCTAAGAATAGGAGGGAAACCTTGTAAGCTTAAGTTAGAGAGAATTATTTTAGGGGGCCTATCAGCTTTGGAAATTGTTGAAAGGGATCATAGGCAACTCCTTTAATTGGTGAAAGTTCAGATACAACGTCCAGTGGCAAGTCTCTTGGAAAGTACAGGGGGCTGTAGACTTGCTGTGATTTTTTTACGGAGCTTTTTGTTTCTTTTCATTTTTTATTATGGAAAATTTCAAGCATACACAAAAGTAGAATAATTAATATGATGAGCCCTCATGTGCCTGTCACCCGGCATCAGCAATTTTGAATTTATGGTGAATCTTGTTCATGTGTACCTGTCCCACTGGCCCAGGGGCCCCCACTGTTTTGATATAAATCCCAGCCACGGTATCAAGTTCAGCTGAAATTGTTTCAGGAAAAAGTAAAGATGTTTTTATAAAACAGGATTATTTGCATCAAGATCACCCAGGTACTTGTAGAAATGCAGGTTTGGGGGCCCCCAAACAAACCAGCTCAGTTGGAATTCTGGATGTTGGCCCGGAAATCTGCATTTGTAGTACTTTTCAGGCGATTTCTCCAATCCCGAGACACAAAATATTTTATCTTCTACTAGAGACAAAATAAAATCAGTTATTTAATAGAAATCTGTTGACTTGTGGAGCTAGTGAGACTCAAGGAAGGAAGAACAATTTAAAATTAAAAGATTCATGTCAACACCTAAAATCTGAAGTGCTCTCTGCTCCTGACCACCATACATGAGTGTCATTCTGAAGAAACCTCCTGTGCAAAGTATGTGTGCTATAACCACAAAGGAATTTAAACAGGGTAGAACACACTTACAGCACTTAACCGCTCCAAAGACCTTTCCTTTCATTCTTTTTTTTTTTTTTTTTTGTAACTTTAGCCCCTTCTCTGGGAGTCAGTATAAATAATAACCTCTTTACATTTTATAAATCTCCTGTATAAATAATCAGTAAAAAAGAATCGTGAGCTGGTAGCCTGACAGTCAGATGCCAGTACTGTGAGCTGTGAACCTCATGGTGTAGACGTTCCTGCCCTGGCCTGCCAGGTTTCTGCCCACTGCAGCTCAGACCAGCAAGGAAACTAAGCTTGAGCAGGTATAACTCATGACATTCTTAGTTCTCCAGGTGACAGATGTGCATGCTTTGTGAGAGTCCCTGATTCTTGACCTGTACAAGAACTTGCGGGGTTAGTTTTTTCCAGTATAATACCGTGTTGTTAACATTTTGCTATAAAAAAGTTTGTTTTTCTAAACTGATTTATTTTGGAATAGCCTCGGGTTTGTAGCCCATTTTGTATTTTTCAACAGGTACTTTTTTTAAAGCTAGTTGACGTAATTTGATGTACTTTCTGTGGGTGTATTGATGTGTACAAAATATTTTTATGACGAGCTAAAGAAAGCAAACTATCTCTCTCTAAAACTGCTACAGAATGATGATTGTATAATCAGTTGGGTTTGATTAAGAACGTCATAGGCCCGGGACTTCCCTGGTGGTGCAGTGGTTAAGGATCCGCCTGCCAATGCAGGGGACATGGGTTTGAGCCCTGGTCCGGGAAGATCCCACATGCTGCGGAGCAACTAAGCCCGTGCGCCACAGCTACTGAGCCTGTGCTCTAGAGCCCGCGAACCACAACTTCTGAGCCCGCGTGCCACAGCTACTGAAGCCCTCGCCCCTAGAGCCCGTGTTCTGCAACAAGAGAAGCCACCGCAATGAGAAGTCCGTGCACTGCAACGAAGAGTAGCCCCTAGTCGCTGCAACTGGAGAAAGCCTGCGCGCAGCACTGAAGACCCAACGCAGCCAAAAATAAATAAATGAATAAATAAAAAGAACATCATAGGCCCACACACTAGTACAGATAATTCTGGACTCTGTTTTCGTTTTTTTTTTTTTTTTTTTTTTTATGTTTTCGTTTTTTGTTGGGTTTTTTTTTTTGGCAATACATATGCTTTGCACAGGAGAAAAGAATTTCATTCTAAGAATCTAGGATAGTGATTTTTGACAGAGAAGTTGCTCTTATCCTAAAGTGAAACCACTAGAATTTAATTTTTATTTTTTATTTTTTTTTAAATTTTTAAAAATTTATTTGGCTGTGTCGGGTCTTAGTTGCAGCACACGGGATCTTTGTTGCAGCACGTGGGATCTTTCATTGCAGTGCACCGGCTTCTCTAGTTGTAGTGCACCGGCTTCTCTCTAGTTGTGGTGTGTAAGCTCCAGAGTGCGTGGGCCCAGTAGTTGTGGCACACGCGCTCTCTAGTTGTGGTGCACAGGCTTAGTTGCCCCACGGCATGTGGGATCTTAGTTCCCCGCCAGGGATCGAGTCCGCGTCACCTGCATTGGAAGGCAGATTTTTAACCACTGGACCACCAGGGAAGTCCAGAATTTTAATTTTTAAAAACTCGTGGGTTTTTTTTTTTCTCCTTGAGGTCCATGTTCAAAGTCCATCCTGAAAGTGTCTTTTTCCCCTTTTTGCTACACTGAACAGGAGGCTTGAGTTTGATGTGATATAACTGCAGCCTTTAATTATGGCAGGTAAATCTCTAAGACTTTTTGGACTTAGAAGACAGAGGAGGATGAGTTTGCAGTCATTTTGCACATTTAAAATATCTACTCTAACCAACCAGTAATTGTAAAATTCTGTAGTTTCAGTTTATTGCAAAACCGAAGGTTGTGATCTACTGGTTACCTCTCAGATCAGCCTCTGAATTTAAGTTTAGCGTGTTTTGCACGCTGCAGATTCTTCCTCAGAACCCTCAATAAATTCAACCTGCGCTCCTTTCAGAAGGAAAAAAAAATCCCTCTTCCTGGTGCTCCCTGGCAGTGTGCCTCCCTAGAATGGCTCTGTGTCAGCAGCAAGTGTTACTTTCCAAGGATGCAGGCTGCAGCTTCCAGGCGCAGAGCCCCACTTGACTCTGACTTCAGACTGTTATTCAAATGCAACACCCGGACACTGATTGCAGGTGAGGCGCTGAAAAATAACAAACTTACCAAAATAGTCCCCTGGGAACACTCCACCAGCGGCCTGATGCGCAGTGCAATCCCGAAGTCTGTAATTCAACTTTGTTTGCTTTAAATAAAAAATTTCAATAAGAGATCTGATTACCAATTTTCACTGTAGAGGCACTTGGAGAACTCATGCAATTTTGGAATTATAATCCTTTTGTATAGAACTTTAGAGCTGAAATGCCAGTTTACAGGTGAGGGAACTGAGGCCCAGAGATGTGAAGCAGTAAGTTCAACCCCGTACAGCCTGTCAGAGGCTGACTTCATTCTGGGTTGCGGTGATCTGACATGCAGTCCACCCTGTTCTCCGGTTCACTGCCTCGTACTTTCAGGAAAACTCCTACTAGTGTGCTGCACACGCATAGACTGATTCCAGTTATTTTTCCTTTGCATATTTATTTCTATTTATTATCTGAAAGTCCTGAGTGAAGTTTAAAAATATTTATGATATACTTGATTCTTGAAGTACTATAGATAATTCCTTATTGAATTAGGAAAGGTGCTAACTTCCATAATTAGGCTCACAAAACCACATTCATATTTAATTTTTTTCAATTTGTAAGAACAACAACTTCCACCTATGAAGTGATTTGCACTGTTTAATTAAAGGTGATTTAAAAATATTTCTGACTTGAAAGAAATGTAATCGTAAACTTGTAAACATTCGCTTGTGAACATGAAAAATACTTAAACACTGTGATTAAATAAATGCCTTTGTGGGGGCTTCCCAGGTGGCACAGTGGTTGAGAGTCCGCCTGCCGATGCAGGGGACACGGGTTCGTGCCCCGGTCCGGGAGGATCCCACATGCCGTGGAGCGGCTGTGCCCGTGAGCCATGGCCGCTGAGCCTGCGCGTCCGGAGCCTGTGCTCCGCAACGGGAGAGGCCACAACAGTGAGAGGCCCACGTACCGCAAAAAAAAAAAAAAAAAAAAATGCCTTTGTGGAGGTGTGGACCATGTCTACAGTCTGCTGGAGGCTGTGGATCCCAAGAAGAGTGCTCGCGAGCAGATAGTTTGTGTGTACTTTGAAGAGTCACAGGCAGGTGTCAAGAAATGTATGTGGCGTTGTAGACACGTCATTTTCCTCCTTGTTCTCTCAGCTCCTTTTTTTTTTTTCTGTAGTACGCGGGCCTCTCACTGTTGTGGCCTCTCCCGTTGCGGAGCACAGGCTCCGGACGCGCAGGCTCAGCGGCCATGGCTCACGGGCCCAGCCACTCTGCGGCATGTGGGATCTTCCCGAACCGGGGCACGAACCCGTGTCCCCTGCATCGGCAGGCGGACTCTCAACCACTGCGCCACCAGGGAAGCCCTCTCTCAGCTCTTTAAGACCACCTCCTTGATTGATGCCCTTGATCCCATCCTGCCTCATCTCTTGCTTCCCTCCAGGGCTCAGCCAGCAGCAGCAGTAGCTTCCATATTTTCTCCTGGACCCTCTCTCTCAGTTCACATATAAAAGATGACAATTTAATGTATGTATTTTCCCGCATAGCTTTATTCTACTTTTGAATAACTTTATTAGTGTAAGTTCTCAGGAGTAGTTAAAAAAAGAAAAGTGAACCATTCTTAAGTTTCTTTTGCTACTAATCACCATATTTCTTTCCAAGACACTTTTTTTTTTTAACATCTTTATTGGAGTATAATTGCTTTACAATGGTGTGACTTTCCTCCTCTGCCGTCCGTACACCCTTGTCTCCATCTGCCTCTACAGCGTCCTGTTTCCTGTTTGACCCTGTTTCTTTGTCCCATCCCCATCCCTTAAATGTTGTTCCCACTCCCTTGGCCCTCTCTTTTCTATTCCCCTCCCCGTCTCCTCTCTATTTGCATCAATTAGTGCATGTAGATATTTTTTTAAAGTGAACGTGTTCCAGAGCTTATAATAAAAATAGCTTAGGGTGGGCTTCCCTGGTGGCGCAGTGGTTGTGAGCCTGCCTGCCGATGCAGGGAACACGAGTTCGTGCCCCGATCCGGGAAGATCCCACATGCCGCGGAGCGGCTGGGCCCGTGAGCCATGGCCGCTGAGCCTGCGCGTCCGGAGCCTGTGCTCCTCAATGGGAGAGGCCACAGCAGTGAGAGGCCCGCGTACCACAAAAAAATAGCTTAGGGAGCCCCTGTCCCACATCCTGTTCTTCATCCCTACCCTCTGCTCCCCTGGGCATTGCCTGCCAGCTCTTTTAGCCATGTTGCTAAAGAACAGGGTGGAACCACTATTTCTTGGTTTCAGTAGGTACTGAATTTCTGCTATGGAAAAAGAGGATTTATATACTTACACACGTACACACCCTCCCCCTCCTCAGCATCGTTATTTACACTTTTTGGTTAAATCAGCATTCTTTCTTTTTTTTTTTTTGCGGTACGCGGGCCTCTCACCGTTGTGGCCTCTCCCGCTGCGGAGCACAGGCTCCAGACGCGCAGGCTCAGCGGCCATGGCTCACGGGCCCAACCGCTCCGCGGCATGTGGGATCCTCCCGGACCGGGACACAAACCTGTGTCCCCTGCATCGGCAGGCGGACTCTCAACCACTGCGCCACCAGGGAAGCCCTTTTTCACCTTTTTTAAGGAGGGTTTTCTCAAATGTCAGGCGATCCTTGAAAGCCTGCCCATGTTGAAGAATGAGGGACACCGATGCGAGATGTCCCCTGCGACCCTTTCCCCTCACACTCCTTGTCGCATCTGCCGCCAGGTCCCAGGCACTCCTGCCTCAGTGCCCTGGAGTAGGAATGTGCCCCTGAGCATCACCACGTGGGAGCTGTGTGACCCGGGAGAAGCATCTTTGCCTCTCCCGGGCTCAGCTTCTTCACTTTAAAGTGGGGCTAATAATAGTACCCACCTCAAAGGGTCGTTATGGGGTTGGATGAGTTTAGAACAGTGCCTGGCACATAGTAAGCACCATTTATGTATTAGCTATTTTTATAACCACCTGGCGCCAAACCACCATCATTTCTCCTGTGAATTATTCTAATATCAGAATGGGTTCCCTGATCACTTCATATAAAGTAACAATCTCCCACATCCTCTCCCTGCTTTATTTTTCCACATTGCTTATCACCGTCCAAGGTACCGTATATTTATTAATTTGCCTGTGGTCTGTCTCCTGCATGAGAATGTCAGCTGTGAATGCAGGGGCTTTGTTCTCTCCACTTCTGTACTCCCCGAACCTGTGGCAGTGCCTGTTCTGTAGAAGGTGCTGGGTAAACACTTGCTGAATGAATCGATGTGTTGGGTGGGGCTTACTGGTGGGTAGACTTCACAGTCTGGTGATGGAACAGCTGTTTCCATAAGAGACCCTTGTCCCCAGAACGCTTCTCATTATCTATAGGTCTCTTGACTTGGGCTGGACACCTGAGTGTCTGGAAGCACCTAGTTATATTGGGTTTATTTTTCTGTATAACATAAAGACAGTATCAGGGGAGCATTATCAGATAGGAAGCCCTAGGTAATCTTGCCTTGATGTTCCATAGACCCTTGTCCAGTTCAGTATTGTAAGCAGTTTCTGGCTTAGTTATGAAGGTAGTACTTTATTATGGAGAATTTTGAACATACACAAAGTAGACGGAAGAGTGTAATGAATTCTCTGTACCCCTCCCCCAGTCCAACCATCCCTATGGCCAGTCCAACTGCATCCGTACCACCGTCTGCTTCCTCTAAAGAGAGAACTTTTAAAGACGTGGCCAGAGAATATGTGTCAATTATATTGGCAAGACTTTCAGTTAGACCTTAGGAAGCTGGAAAGGTTCTGAGACCATAGACTCTATCAAAGTGTTGTAGGAAATATTAAGAAACAGGTAGACATGTTTATCTAGGATGTTTGGGGTCTGCCCTGCCTGGGAAGTAAGGAGCACACATCTAGGTTATCTGTCCTTCCCTTTTTGGCTGTATTTTGCAGGAAGTGTACCGGCTAAGTGTTGTGAATACAATACTACCATTGACTTGCCTGCCCGATGCTGCAGATTTCAACGGGAAGTTGTATGGAAAGACAGAATGTCCTTTTCCCCAGACATTAGTGGTGCACTGAAGTGGCCAGTTGTGGGGGAAGAAGCCCTGGGAAACTGGCCCAGGGTTTCTACTTCTGGGACCAGATCCTGCCTGTTCATCAGCTGGCTTCCTGGACCACAGGGAGGTCCTGATTCAGAGCTGTTACAAACATCTGGCACTGTGGATGACTCCACACCTTAACTATGCCAACAACCTAATTCTAGTTCATAAAATATGATCCCTGCCGTCATTTTCCTGGGGTGTGGGCCCAGGGTAGTCTGGCAGAGGTCATCTAAACCTGACATTCCTTTGGCCAAACTGTTGACATTCCTTTGGCCAAGCTCACGTGAGATGAGCTCTTTTGTGGTAGTCTCCATCCTAGTTAGTGATTTTAAAATTGGAATAAAATGAGCCTCTGATAACAGCTTTTAATGGACACAGCTGAGAGAAACAGCGACTTCATCTAAAATGATCTCATTCACCGGTATTCAGTCAGCGCTCAAAGTATATAAGCTTTCTGCAGGTGTGAGAGAACAGTGCGGTTGGCTGACCTTGGAAATTGTTTCTGAACAAGGGGAGCACTTCACTGGTTAGCACACAGCATGGTTTGTTTTTCTAGGCTGTTGATGTCCTGGCTTAGGGGTCTTTGTGGAATCTCTGATTCATCGGCTAGATCATCAACGCACTATTTACTGTTCCCTGCGGTTGGGTATATTTAGTGCTGTGCTTCATTTTCCCTTCCTAATATTAGAATTCATCAGGGAGATTCTAGAGTGTTTAATGTTATTATAAATAGGTGTATTGTTAAATTAAGAGGCAAGGAAAACACTTAGTGACTGAAGATTCTGTGCACAGGAAACCTTTATGATAGATGGGTTTGTAATTTTGAGGTGTTAAATAAAAATGTGTGATTTGCAATGATTGTCTGAATCTTTTTCCTTGAGTAGTATGATGCATTTGACTGGTCTCGCAGATGTAGAACTGCTTGTCAGGATGTTGGAAAAGGAAGGTGGACTTGTTGGTCCTACACTTAAAAAAAAAAAAAAAGCCTGGGCTTGATGTCTGGCACTGGTTTGGAAGATTGCTGGTCCTTAGCTTCTCTGAGTTCTGCCAGGTTTCCTTTGTCTAGTCAGCCCAGTGGGCACCAGCTTTAATTGTCAAGTAGACACATAAATCTCTCCTGTGCATTTCCTGAGGGTGAGGGTGGAGAACAGAAGGGTTAGGTACGTATCTGACACTCGCTTTAACTGCTATAGAGTCCGTTCCCATTTTCAAACCACTGCGTCCTGGGAAGCCAGGGAGGAAGGCTGCGTATACTTGGCTCTGGTGCCAGCAAGAATGGATCCCCTACCAGTGGGGATGGTGTTCCTAAATTAATAAATTTTCAGTGTTCAGGGCTGAGCTCAATCACCCTCCAACTTCAGAAGGTGACTGACTGTATTTGGAGATCAGGCCTTTGAAGATGCGAATGTGTTAAAATAAGGCCATCAGCTCTTTCTTGCTAATCCAATATGACTGTTGTCCTTACAAGAAGAGGGAATTTGAACACAAAGAGACATCAGGGATGCTCGCTCAGAGGAGGACGCAGCAAGAAGATGGTCATCTGGGGGCTTCTCTGGTGGCACAGTGGTTGAGAGTCCGCCTGCCAATGCAGGGGACACGGGTTTGAGCCCTGGTCTGGGAGGATCCCACATGCCGCAGAGCAACTGGGCCCGTGAGCCACAACCACTGAGCCTGCGCGTCTGGAGCCTGTGCTCCGCAACGAGAGAGGCTGCGGCAGTGAGAGGCCCGCGCACTGCGATGAAGAGTGGCCCCCGCTCGCCACAACTAGAGAAAGCCCTTGCACAGAAACGAAGACCCAACACAGCCAGCAATAAATAAATAAATAAATAAATTTTAGAAAAGAAGATGGTCATCTGCAAGCCAAGGCCTCAGAAGGAACCAACCGTGCCGACCCCTGGGTCTTGGACTTCCAGCCTCCAGATTGGGAGACAGATTTCTGTTGTTGAAGCTGCACGGTGTCTGGTGTCTGGTTATGGTGGCCCGAGCAGACTAACACGCAGGTTTAGACTCGTGTCTTAGAGGCATCTGTTAAGAGTCCCTGTTACTTGGGGTACCGACAATGGAGGCTCCTCGTGCAGCACCATCGGGGGCCCGTGGAGGAGAGGGTGCCTTTGGATCCTCTCTGCCGGCGTGCGGTGAAACCACTCTGACGGCTTCCAGTGAGATGAGACTGTGCAAAGAGCATGGCGTGTGGAAATAAATACCCACTATCACAGGAGAATATAAGCTGGGGGAAACCCACTCTTTAAGAAAACTTATTTTTTAAAGAAAACAACTTAAGAGTTACACTGCTAAACATGAATTGCAAAATGGGCAAGTAAAGAGTGTTTGTGGGAGTTGTGTGCAACCTGGGGAACGAGTGATAAGCCATGACTGGGGCAAGGGAGGGACACCCCAGTGCCGTGGATATAGGGTGATTAGTGATGGGGGAGAATCTTTGCTGAGTAAGAGCATAAAATTACTGAAGGAATGCTACTTTTTGGTCTTATTTGTTTGACCCTGAAAGCATGTGTTTATCCTGTTAACCAGTAGATTAATGATGGATTTCTGGTGGGGGAGAAAGTGAACTTGAAGACTGAGGTCACAGAGAATCCATCTGGAAGGACTGGGAGAGGTCCGTCGTCGCTCCAGGTGGAGAGCTGGGGCGAGTGATGAGGGTGCGGGGCGAAGAGGTGAACGGGGGCTGGAGGACCAGGGATGCTGTAAGGCTTGTTAAGGGATTTGGACTTTCGGCTGACAACCATGGGAAGCCCCTGGTACAGAGGTCAAGACGTGGAAGGATGGAGCCACCTCTCCCTGTGTCCCCTCCTCCTGGTCTCCCTCCCCGTAGGTGCCCACTGTTGCCCGCTGGTGACGTTGTGTACACACTGTTGCGACCTGTTCTGTTTGTTTTTTTTTTTTCTTGTTTTCATTTAAACATACATCCTGGAGATGGGTTAAATTGTATCCCCCTCCCGGATTCATATATTGAAGTCCTAACCTCTTATAACTCAGAGTGTGATCTTATTTGGGGACAGGGTCTTTACAGAGGTTATGAAGTTAAAATGAGGTCATTAGGAGGGCTGTGATTCAACATGACTGTGTCCTTATAAAAAGGGTAAATTTGGACACAGAGATAGGCATAGAGGGAAGGTGATGTGAAGATTCCCAGGGAGAAGACAGACCTGGGACAAATCCGTCTCTCACAGCCCTCAGAGGAACCAACCCTGCTTCATCTTGGACTTGTAGCCTCTAGAATTGTCCATACCAGTTCGTACTTTGTTACAGCATTTCTAGCAAACTATGACACACAGATTGTAAATTGTTATATCTACTCTTTTTTCCTATTTAAACTTTTTATTTAATGGATGTGAAGAAATTATTTAATAAATGGAAAACTTCAAACATACACCAGACTAGACAGAGGCTATAATGAATTCCCACGAACGAACGTACCTTTCACCCACCCATTGACTCGGATTGGGGCCATCTTTTTTCATAATACCCCCATCAGTTTCTCTACCCTCATACTATTCTGAACCAAATTCCAGTCATTGTTAAATAGGTCACTATCTCTGAGAGATAAAGACAACTTTTAAAAACAGAGCCCTTATCACTCTCTCCTAGGAGAACTAGATCATGCTTCCCTAATATGGTCAATTGTCAGTGTTCAGATTTCCAATCGTCTCAATGTCATAATTTTTTTAAGGTTTTTGAATCATGATTCAAATTAACACCTGTACATTGCAGTTGGTTGGTCTTTTAAAATCTCTTAGTTCCTTCTCCATCTCTCTTTCTCTCTCCTTGTAATTCATCAGGGTTTTCTCCTTGAGTGTTTTTCGTAGCCTAAATTTTGCTGATTATGTTCTTGTTGTGAAATTTAATATGTTCCGCTATTCTCTTTATTTCCTGTTAATTGGTATTTAGATCTAGAGGCTTGGTCAGATGCAGGTTTGATATTTTGTTACTATTGGATTGTTTGTTTTGGGTAGTACTGTGTAGTGGGTGGTGGTGTGTATTTCCATCTGGAGGCAGGTAATGTCAGGTTGTCTGTCTTTTTGCATTATTAGCTGTCGATACAAGTGTCCTGTCATGAAATATTTTTCTTTTGGGTTTTTTTTTAAACAGCTATTTAAGAATGTAAGCACTATTCTTAGCCAGCACGCCATACCAAAACCAACAGTGGGCAGTCTTTCCCCACAGGCCGTTGTTTCCTGAGCCCTGTTCTAGGGTCTGTATATCTTGGACATAAGAGGAAATATCTATTTGGTCTTTGTCCCCTCCTCTGGCACGGAGCTCCTGAAACCCTTGGAAGTTCCTGAGTGATGGGGTGACAGGAGCACCTCTTGTTATTAATAACAAGCGCCTTCCAACCACACCCGAATTTATGCTATTGAAGTGACTCTTGGCCCCTAAGTACCTTCAGGATGGGGGCCGGTGGCCAGAGGAACCAACCATGTGATTAAAGGGTTTGAAGTTTCAGTCTTACCCTTTACGACTTGAACCACTGGCTAACCAGATAGTAAATATGGGGAAATTTTCTTTGTAAACTGATACCAGTATATCAGCTGGTAACCAAAGAGGGAATGACAAAGTTAGAATATCAGCGTTTTGCAATCCCTCATGGATCTAGACATTGATCATGATTTCTTTTTATCTGTGAACCTTTAAAATTTTTAATTTAATCTGAAAAAGGATTCACAGGTGACTCTTCAGTTAATTACGCATGTGCTCAAGTTTTAATCATGGTTCTAGGCAGGGATTTATAATGGTTGAATTAATAATCGGATAGCATTCCTCACTTACTCTGCGTCATTACTGAGAAATTGTGTTCCCCAGATTACCTGTTGATAAAACAGATAAGATGCACCTACCTCTCAGAGTTTCTTAGGTTTTCTGCTTATTGAATCAAGTGCTAGGTATCTATTAAAATGGTTTGGAAACTAAAATGAAAACTCATAGACTGTACCTTGGAGATACCATGTGTTTTTGCATCGGTGTCTTGGGGAGGTGTACGAAGTACCCCAAACCTCTAATTATCCTTGTTCTCAGTTTGTAATCTGCGAGGCAGCCTCAGTGTGCGGAGAGACTCCTGTCATTATTGATGTTTTTCTGTAGGCGATGATTGGTTTGACTTAACACGTCTCTGAATGCTGCAGACTTGAGAGTGTCAAAAGAAAACTGTCTTTCTTCATAGTTTCCGGCTGTCACAATCAGGAACCTTCCAGGGTCCTGGGTTGTAGTTTGACCACTGGGGCCACGGGGATTTTAGTGTAGTTCCTCAGGTCTAGAATTTACTTCCTCTCTGAGGTTTATGCAAACCCATCTCACCTTCCAGCCTATAGGAGGCTGGTTTGATTTCTTCATTTTATACAAGTTTTTCTTTATTGTAGGGAAGTGTTCCTCTGTTGGTATACAGTTTGTTTGTTTTTTTTTTTAAAGCATAGGACTTTGGGCTGATCAAAAGAAAAATACAGTAAATAAAATAGTTTCTAGGAATGGTAAAACTGTAAAAATGTCTACTAGAGGCTATCTAGTAAATATCTCAGGTAGTGATTTAGAATCTTTTCAGTGGGCCTGGTAGACATTGAGGTGGAGTAGACTTGTATGCCTTGAGGAAATCTGAGTCCAGGAGAGCAGAGGCCCCTGCAGTGTCTTAACAGAAATAAATACGTTATCAAGGTCAGGCAAAACTCCACATAACTAGTTATTTTTAACACGGGTATGACTTTTCATGCCTGCCTGATGACTCACAGAAGACAGTTTTATGGATCAGATATTGCGCTGGCCCTCAGGCAGTTATGATCAAAGTTTATGATAGGGTGTAATGATAAATTATAGATGAAAAGAGAGAAAAAAGTTGTTTACTATTCATCCTCTGGAGTTTGGAGAAGTATGAACTGTCTTAATTACAGTGAGAGGTTTCCTTCGAAGCACTTAGGCTGTTTTTAAATGTTAAAAACAATGAGGCAAATCAATGTGGTATCAAGGGACTTGTACCCAGCACCCCTGAACCCAGAGCCTGGCCTAGCCGCTTTCCCGCCTCGTGTCCTTAGGCACATCGGTGTCCTCGTCTGTGACATGGAGCTGGCGTTGTGACGATCAAATGAAATAATACTATATTTTATCAAATCTCAGACATGACCGATAATGACACACCCTTATTTTTGTGCCATTAAGAAAGAAGAGGGCTTCCCTGGTGGCGCAGTGGTTGAGAGTCTGCCTGTCGTTGCAGGGGACATGGGTTCGTGCCCCCGTCCGGGAAGATCCCACATGCCGCGGATCGTCTGGGCCCGTGAGCCGTGGCCGCTGAGCCTGCACATCCGGAGCCTGTGCTCCGCCACGGGAGAGGCCACAACAGTGAGAGGCCCACGTACCACAACAAAAAAAAAAAAAAAAAAAAAAAAAGAAAGAAAGAAGAAATGTTGCCAATGAAAACAGCTTTCTTTCGAGTGTAAGATAGCCCTGAAATTTAGAGATCTTAAAATGCAGTGGGCAAACCTCATCTTAAAAATCAGTAAAATAGGACTTCCCTGGTGGCGCAGTGGTTAAGAATCCGCCTGCCAATGCAGGGGACACGGGTTCGATCCCTGGTCCGGGAAGATCCCACATGCCGCGGAGCAACTAAGCCTGTGCGCCACAACTACTGAACCTGTGTTCTAGAGCTGGGAACCTAGCTACTGAGCCTGCGTGCCTTGAGCCCAGACTCTGCAACAAAGAGAAGCCACCGCAACAAAGAGTAGCCCCCACTCACCGCAACTAGAGAAAGCCCGTGCGCAGCAACGAAGACCCGACGTGGCCAAAAATAAACAAATAAGTAAATAAATTTATTTTAAAAAGTCAGTAAAATACAGTGTATATGAAAGTGCTTTGCCACATAAGCCTCAGGAGTCGTATTTAATCCTTATTATATGAGTCAGGGGGAGTGAAACAGAGTTATAAGAAAATACCAGTGAGCAGCACAGGCCGAGCTGAGTATTGGTTCTAGAAGGTCGGCTCTCAGTGGCTCAGGCCCCTTGCTTCGCTTAGTTTTCCAGATGGACACCGGTGTCCCTAGTCAGGGAATTCTGCGTTCTTCTGTGTTCATGTGTGGATTTCCCTCTGTGTTCGATTTTGTGGGTTTAGAGCTTGCACGTGCTTGACAACCTTTGGTCAATGGCGTTATTTTTAAGAAGGAAGGCTGCAGCGGAGTCCGAGCCCCCTCGTGACAAAGCAGGTTCCAGCAGGGCTCATTCTCAGATAGACTTGTGTTGTTGGAAAGGAATTCATTCCTGCTCTGCACTTGACGTGCTGACTCCTTTAGGCTTCTCTGCTCTTCACTAAAGAAGAGCATTTTATGTTCAAGAATGTGTTTTACTCACATAAGAGTTTGGTTAGTTTTTGCTTTCTTCAGGTACTGTGATCTCATTTAAGAAAAATGGTGGCATCGTTCCTTAACTTGTCTCCAGGCCTCCTGCTTGGTGCCTCTGAGCATGTAATTAGCCGTTGGTGGGGATTTTAAGGAAAAGTTTATTTCTGACTTTACTGTGATAATCATTTCACAATATATATGTATATGAAATTATCATGTCGTACACCTTAAACTTACACCGTGTTATATGTTAGTTATATCTCAAAGCGGGAGAGAAAGAAGAAAAGTGTATTTCTTAGTAGAACGCTGGTAGGTAAGACTTAACAATTTGCTCTAACAAAAAAAGGGTCAAACTAGCCCTAGTTGAATAAGATGCTTTCCAGATAACTAAATCTTTGCTGAAAGTAAGCAGGGAGAATCTTTCTGGTCTAGACAGGGGTTGCAGACTTTTTCTGTCAATGGCTCACATGCAGTATCTATTACAAATTCTTTTTTTCCCCCCCCGAAACAGCCCTTTAAAGATGTAAAAATCATCCTTAGCTGCCCCCGCCCCCGCAAGCAAAAAGTGGTCACAGGCTGTAGTTTTCAGGTTCCTTATTGTGACAGGAGCTCCTTGGAGAAGTGGCTGATTCTAAAGCCGGAGGAGGGAAAATATAAGAGGAGCCTGGAGCTTCCCATAGCATCAGAGAGTGAGGAAGTATAGGAGGAAAAAAGTAAAGGATGGGGCATGTCTGAAGGACCCAGGAGTCAACTTGAAACAGCTCCCAGGGGCCAAAGCTCGAACAATTTGAGCCACAAAGAAATGAGAATAATGGATTATAACCCAAAGAATAAAATAAATATCTTATGAGTTCATAACTTTGTAAATGACTGAATAAGTAAGTGTGGGAGGAGGGACAAATCTTCCTTACAGAAGCGTACCAAGTAGTAAATGTAGAAGGAACGAGGGGAATAGAAGAATCACCACTAGAACCTCACAGTATTCATTGCTGCAGGGAAGACGCACGACTCCGGTGAAAACTATGGTGTAAAGCTTCCCGGAGACCCGGGGCGTGTGAAGAGCCTCAGAGTGTATCCCCGGGTATCAGTTACTCTAGTCCTTTTAACCTGTGTCTACACATCCTGGGACACGCCTCCCTCCGGGAAGTACAGCTTAATTCCCTTACCCGTGCGTGTTCCCTGGACTTTGTGACCCGCTTCTGAAGAGAGGCGTATGCGAAGGGAAAAGGGTAACTTCACTGTGGGCAAACCTGGCAGAAACCCCCTGGGCCAAGGGATCCAGTTTCACGTCACTGGTAATGATTGTGCCAACATCACATGCCCCAGATACGATGTCGTGAGAAGGACCTTTCACCATGTGGTGTTCTAGATTCTTCCCAGATATCTGTAACCTCAGTCCAGTCATGAGAAAACATCAGGCAACCCCATTTGAGGGACATTCTACAAAATAACTGACCAGTACTCTTCAAGAGTGTTGGAGCTATGAAACACGGACAGAGAGACATCAGAGATCGGAGGAGACTAAGTGGACATGATGAGTAAATGCAACATTGGTGGCCTGGATTGAATCCTAGAAAAGAAAAACGGTGTTGATGGAAAAACTGGTAAAATCCAAATAAAGTCAGAAGTTCAATTAGTGTTGAGAGTATTGTACCAGTGTTACTGTTTTAGCTTTGATGAGTACACTATGTAAGATGCTAATGGTAGTGGAAGCGAGGTGAAGGGTATATGAGGACCGTCTGCACTGTCTCTGCAACTCTTCTGTAAATCTGAAGTTGTTTCAAAACCAGAAGTTTTTAAGATTTTTTTTTTGATTTGTACCAATTTTAAAGTCTTGATTGAATTTGTTACAATATTGCTTCTGGCCCCGAGGCATGCGGGATCTTAGCTCCCTGACTAGGGATTGAATCCACACCCCCTGCATCGGAAGGTGAAGTCTTAACCACTGGACCGCCAGGGAAGTCCCCAAACCAGAAGTTTTTAAAAAAAAAACCCTCTAACTCCTTATCCTGGGTTGGTCATCAGCTTTATCTTGAGCATTTGAGCATTCTTTTATTAACTCTTGGTCCCGTTTGTATCTGGCAGAAAATATATTGATTCACTTATTAAAGTTGATTTTGGAATGCGCGTGTTAATATTGTTTATTTCTCTTTCCAGGGGAGGCAGCCGCTGCAGAAATTTCCTCATCTTTTGTGATCCTGTCTGTGTGCGGTTTAATGGTATTAATAGTGTTAATTGTAAACTGTGTATCCTGCTGTAAGGACCCAGAAATAGACTTTAAGGTGAGCACAGACGGTAGGAACATTTAAAGTCATCCTCTGATACATTTACCAATAGAACGGCCGGATATCACAGTCCCTTGGGTGCAGGAGTTGGCAAATTTTTTTCTGTAGGGGCCAGATAGTAAATATTGAAGTTAAATAAAGAGCTATTGTAAATAGTAAATACTGTGGGCCATACAGTCTCTGTCATGGCTACTCAGCTCTCAACTCGGCCTCTGTAGCCACGTGAGCCACAGACAGCATGGGAACAGGTGGTCACCGCTGTGTGCCAGTGAAATCTCGTGTACAGAATAAAGTAGGTGGTCTGGATTTGGCTCACTGGCTGCAGGTGCTGGCCCTGCCTCAGAGCATCATTGACAGTAGCCACTTGCCTGTTTTAATTTAAGTTTTGTCAAGTGAGGAATAAGGAATGATGATTGAATTCACTTGCTATAAGCCCTGTAAGGAGAAGCAGGCTGGTTTTGATTTTTTTCCAAACTATGTGCTGGTGAGTTTGTGGTTGTTGAGATCATTGAGGCCAGTGTGTTTTGTGTGTGAGGAAGAGCATCTTTCAGTTTACCTCGAGCCCTGAGTTCCCTGAGGAGGAGAAAAGAAGGGTGCCAGTTGTAAAGCTTGCCCAGGGTGGAGGGTGGAGGTGGGGGAGGTGATAATATAGAAGGATTGTTGTCGTAGCTGTTGAGGATGGGTGGAGTCTGCCAGAAACCAGCTGGGATATCCCCTCTAGAACTTACCGCTGGCATGTGTTAGGGCTCAGTGAAGACTTATTAAAAGGAGTACATAAAAGAAGGGAAAAAAAGGACTGTGCACATGCAGAGGAAATGGTCTTTAATATAGAGCTTTACCAACTGGACTAGGGCTGTCCCAGGAGTCCTGAGGACTGTGGTTCAAATCAGGGGAAAACCTTTTTCGTGGATGTGTGGACCTTATTTCTCGAGCCTCACACCTGTTTCTGTCGTGTGTTCCCTTTACCTTGGGTCTGGTGGCAGCTCTGAGGAGAGAAGATGTGCTGTCCCTTTGGCTGGACACCAGTGTTATACACACACAGGATGGGGGCTGGAGGACTGGGGTGGGCGTCCGGGGGGAAAGGCTCATGAGCACAGGTCATTTTCTTTAGAAGATTTCACCGCAGACATGGAGGACGTGAGCACCTAGGCCCTCGGATCAGTGCAGACACTTCTGTGGGAACCCAGCAACTGCGCCGCACAGGGCCACAGAGGTGGGCAGAGAATCCGTGTCCCTTGACTGTCAGTCTTGCTGAGGGACTTTGCACAGACCCCTGGCCCTTTGAGGACAAAGATAAAGCCTGATCAGTGTTTCTGAAAATGAAAGCCAGTTTCTCTCTCACATCACGATACCTCATTCTTGCCTCGAATTGTTCTAACCCCCCTGACGCTTAGTGTGGACACAGGGCATTTATGATGACTTAGATTCAGGGAGGGTGTGTTTTTATCGGGCTTCCCCAGGTGATTCTGATGCAGGCGGCTCAGGGACCACACCGTACAGAGGATCCTCTCCAGCTTCCAGACTGTAACTGAAGAAGAGTGTCACCATCTATCATTTGTGGGTTTCCTTTAGACTTAGAAGTGTGGCGTTTCAGAACTAAATGGTCCCTGGGAAGTCATTTACAGGCCAAGAAGCTGCAGTCTTTTACAAGTGACCTGGTCTTCTCTCACGGCCCCGTTGTTGTTTTATACCGTTGTGGTTGTTATTTTTATTGTTGCTGTCACACTGTACTACTTCTGTGAATCTTTAGAATCATCTGCTGCCTAACGGTATATCCTGCCGCTGCCAAGGTTAGGAGTGATGGATGAAGTCTTTTCTTAATGAGAGAACCTTTAGGAATGTCTGAAGGGGAAATTGGACAAAGCTGTTGTGTTTAGAGGTGACCTCACAGATTGAAGTGTCCTGCTCTCCCCTCCCCCGATACAAGTAGTGATAGTGTCCTAATGCGTTTGACAACGTGTATGACATACATAAGAATATGCCCTCTTGCATGCATGTGAGAGCATAAATGTTATATCAGAGAAATCCACCCTTGCAACTTTCAGCTTCTCCCTTGCATGGGGGCGGGTGGGGTAGAGGGAGGTCGTAGAAAAGGGAGCTGTGTAGACGACTGAAAACAGTCTCGTTCAGCTTCTGTCATGGATCCTGGTGGGGTAATGCTCATTAATTATCTGAATGAAAGACCTTTATAATCATCCGTATCTATGTTAGATTAACATGGACACCAAGGTAGGCCCAGCTCACTGGAATGATGACAGGAAGAGTCAGGATAGCTTTCTGCTGGACAGAGTCACTTAAAAGGTTTCCACAGCGTTATTGATGCAGCCTCAGTATTAAAGTTGCCATCTTTAGAAAGCTGGATGTTCTTAGAATGTTTATTGCACTTATGTGATACAGAGTTTAGTACTGACCTTCCTGGTTCAGATCTTGATAGTTTTGTTTTCCAGTTTAATAATTTATCCATTATTACTCTTTCCAGAGAAATAGGACTCGCTTAAAAATATCTTTTCTGAGTCTTTTAACTATCTTTATTTTGATTGAAATCACACAGCAACTAGAAGTACATATACAATTGAAAAATAAATGTTTTGATTCAATATGCAGAGAGATTTGTGAAAGTGAATAATAGTAATAAAAAGAATACCTTAAACTATAGTAACTTAAACATAAAATTTTGAAACTGGAAGATTATTTCCCTTTTAAGTTCCAGGGTCATTTTAGAAAACTTTGCATTTAACTTCAAGTTATCAGTTTAAAAATTACATAAAATATGTATAATTTATTTTCAGATCTTATTTATTCTGCTATTTTGAGTTGGAGAACACAATTACATATGCTTTTTACCTGAAGTCAGCACAAATTGGAAAAAAAAATTATGGCAGTGTGTTCCAAATGAGTGAATAAATGTTCATATCTTAAATGTTAGCAGATGTTTTTGGTATTTACTCTCAAGCTGATTTATATTAGATATAACATTGCTCGTCCTTTATTTTAGGAATTTGAAGATAATTTTGATGATGAGATTGATTTCACACCACCAGCAGAAGATACTCCCTCTGTTCAATCCCCAGCAGAAGTTTTCACACTTTCAGTACCAAATATTTCACTACCAGCTCCATCACAATTCCAGCCTTCTGTAGGTAAGACCTTCCATCCTGAGGTCATGTTTCCATGAATAATTTCTGAGAAATGAGAAAGCAAGCCTTACTACTAATCATAAAAAAATTGGACTGCCTGTCTCCTCTGCTTGCTAATTTTTCTTCCTTCTGCTCTCTGGTGAAGCTGAATTCTAGTGGTCAGGCCCATTGCATTCCTGCAAAAGCTGAGTCCTCCTTTTGGACCTTGGCTCTGGCATAAGAGTAAATTGGTCTCCTCGATTCTTCAAAGTGGAATACTCTGACAGAGGCTTCTGGCCTCTGTGTTGGTAGGAAGGCTTCTCTGCCAGTTCTCAACACTGCCTGTCTGGCTGAGTAGGACACTGCTGTTTTCTACTGGGGTGTCCTGCACTTGGATATTACTTTTCATGCTAAGATAGAAGATAGAGGTTTGACTAGATGTTAATTAATTTCTTATTATAAAATAGAGTATCACTAGTGGTTCAATAATTAGGGATTTCTAATACTGCTGAGAAGGTTCTTTAAGTCTTTGTAGGTACCAAGCCTGCCTTGGTACTGCACACACAGTGGTGTATGTTTAGGGCAGTATAAACTGAACAGTTGATTAATATTGCTATAGGCTGTATTTTAAAAAAAGCTAGCTAAAACATGACACAGCTGGTGTGTTTCATACAAAATATTTATATGTGGTGTGAGGTAATGATCCAGGTTAATCCTACAGGTGGATGACTAGTTGTCCCAGCAACAAGTTTTGAGGAGACAGTTCTTCCCGCCTTGAATTGTCTTGGCACCCTTGTTGAAAATCAGTTGACCATATTCGTTTAGGTTAATTTCTGGACTTTCAGTTGTATTCCATTGATCTATATGTCTATCCTTATGCCAGTACCACACTGTTTTGATTATTGTAGCATTGTAGTAAGATTTGAAACTGGGACGTATGTGTCTTCCAACTTTTTTTTTTTTCTAGATTGTTTTGGCTATTCTGAGTCCCTTGCAATTCTGTATGAATTTTAGGATCAGTTTTTCCATTTCTGCAAGACAGGCCACTGGAATTTGTGTGTGTGTGTGTGTGTGTGTGTGTATGTATGTATGTATGTGGGTGTGTGTGCACCCATGCATGCATATCATTTGATTCCCTTCTCATTCCCTTTTGTGTATATTTTTTATATTTTTAAAAAGTGATTATAATGGGATTACAATTACCTTAAATTTATAACAACTGAGTTTGAATTTATAACAACTGAATTTATATTCACCAACATATAAAACCTGTTCCTTCCCTTTATGTTGACACACGTTACAGCTTTATACATTGTGTGCCCATTAACATAGATTTATTGTTGACCTTTGAACAACGAGGGGGTTAAGGGTGCTGACCCACATCCCACACAACCATGCACCCCCCAGCCCTGCACACAGTCGAAAATCTGTGTATAACTTTATAGTCGGCCTTCTGTATCCATGGTTCTGCATCCAACTGTGGATTGTGTAGTGCTATAGTATATATTGAAAAAAATCTACATTTAAGTGGACCTGTGCAATTCAAACCTGTGTTGCTCAAGGGTCAACTATACAGTTTTTTAATGTGTTTGTCTTTTAAGTCATATAAGAAATAAAAAAGGAGCTACACACAAAAATACAATAATACTGGCTTTTATTTTACCTATGTAGTTACCAGAAATCTTTATTTCCTCATATGACTTCTAGTTACTCTTTAATGTCCTTTTATTTTAGCCTGAAGGACTCCCTTCAGCATTTCTTATAGGGCAGGTGTACCGGCAGCAAACTCCCTAAACTTGTTTATCTGGGGATGTCTTAATTTCTCCTTCATTTTTAGAGGACAGTTTTGCTAGGTATAGAATTCTTGGTTGATGGTACTGTTCTTTAGCACTTTATATGTGCCATCCCACTCCTTTTGGCCTCCATGGTTTCTGATGAGACATGCATGGAATTGTTATTCTTATTGAAGATCCCTTGAATGTGATGACTTGTTCTCTCTTGCTGCTTTCAAAATTCTCTATCTTTGGTTTTTGATAGTTTGATTATAATGTGTCTTGGTGTGGATCTCTGAGTTTATCTTACTTGGACTTTGTTGAACTTCTTAGATGTATAGATTCATGTTTCTCATAGATTTGAGACATTTTTTACCATTATATCTTCAAGTATTCTTTCTGCTTCCTTTTCTCCCTCATCCTCTGGGGCTCTCGTTATATGTATGTTGGTCTACTTGATGGTATCCCACAAGTCCCTTAGACTTCATTCATTAATGTTCTCATTCTTTTTTCTTCCTGCTCCTCAGATTGGATAATTTCATTTGACCTCCCTTCAGGTTTACTGATTATTCTGTCTGCTCAAATCTCTTGTTGAAACCCTCTTGTGATTTTTTTTTTTTTTTTTTGGTTATTGCACTTGCAGCTCCAAAATTCTATTTGGCTCCTTTTAATAATTTCTATCACTTTATTGGTCCTCTCTATTTATTGGGATATCATTCTCTCAGTTTCCTTTGGTTCTTTGTCTGTGGTTTCCTTTAGCCCTTTCAGCATGTTTAAGACAGTTGATTTAAGGTCTTGTCCAGTAAGGCCAATGTCTGTTTTCTCAGGGACATTTTCTTTTAAATATCTTTTGTACCAGTGCATGTAGCATTCTTTATTGTTTTTTATTTGGTTTGTAATTTTTTGTTGAAAACTGGACATTTTGAATAATATGCAAAAAAAGAAGAAAATAGAAAGGAAACAAACGACAGATGCTGTCTAGTTCCTGGCAGACTGGCTCTATGTTGGGGCAGGTCCTTAGCCTGGCCGCTGACAGCTCTGCCTTAGCCTTCACTTCCTGCTTTGCTGAGCATGAGACTTGCCAGAGGTGAAACCTCTGTTCTTCTCGGGCCTCTTCTGAGTGTGTGTGCTTCCCTGGGCATGCAAATGGCTCTCTAAGTTTCCCTGTTTGTGTAATAATAGCTTTTTTAAAAAAAAGCCCATATCCCCACAAACCCCCCAAATTTCACTGGGCTTTTCTGCTAAAGCTCCAGCCTGTCTGTTATTGCCTCAGTTGGGTTTTTTTATTTGCCCCGGGCAGCAGCGCCTTGTCCAGTTGGCTTTTGTTGTTTTTGAGGCACGTGAAGCCTCTCCATCCTGATAGAGCCCAAGTTAGGTGGAACAAGGGGCACCACTGCAGCAGGCCTTCCGGGAAACCCCAGTCAGGTCAAAAAGAAGCACAGTTCCTGGGGAAGAAGGTCACTGTGCTCCCTCTGAAACCAGCACCCACTCTGGCACATGGGTCATCTTTAAGATGTGCTGCGAGAGAGGTAGGACATGAGTAAATTAAAGGCCACAAAGCAAGTCTCCCTGTTTCAGTGGCCTTCCTCCTGGTTCTCTTTGGTTGCTATAAACTTTTTCCACTCTCCAGAGTTCTGATAAGGTTGATGCTTACAGTTTTTTGACAAGATTTTCAGTGTTTCTAGGGAGGGACAGCCCCGGAGGTCCCTACTTCGCCCTAAAAGTAAGGACTGAGTAAAGGCCAGTGAGGTGGTGGTGACTGGTGGTGACTGGTGGTTACAGTAGGGTAGTTTGTCAGAGGATTCCGTGCAAGAGCTTAAAGTCAGGGCAGGATACTCATTCACAAATACTGTCAGTTTTAAAATTTGAGACCGTTTTGGCATTATTAGTTTGAGAGAGATGTTTTATGTATTTATTTCTACTTTATTATCACAAACATTAAATTTATGTTAGTGTTTGTACTTTATAGGTTATATATTTAATATTTATTTCAGTTAACTACTTATCTTTAGTTTTCAATGTTCTTTTTCCTACAGAAGGTTTGAAGTCTCAAGTTGCCCGCCACAGTCTAAACTATATACAGGAAATTGGAAATGGCTGGTTTGGAAAGGTAAAGTTTGTTCGCTTTCATTTTTTCCCCTCCTACTTATACTGTTTAGAATTTAAAGCTAATTAAGACTTGTGTTATGTGACATTCCATATACTGTCTGCACACTATGGTACCAATTGAATTTCTCCATTGGCCCCTGAAACCATGTGGAAGTGTGAGCGTCAGCATTCCTGGGTGTGTGAGTTTTTCCAAGAAGGTCTTTTATTTCTATATCAGAGACTTTTCTAGTTGTTGGCAGACAACGGTAAGAAGGGAAAAGAGATGGGAATTTTAGAAGCTTTTTGTCCTCCTCAAATTATTTGTTTCTTCTTTCTTCTCCCCCTTCCCTTATGACACTTAAACCACTTTATAATAGATGGGTAGTATGGTTATAATGAAAACCATTGTGAAGAACTGTTGTGTTTCTCGTAGCCTGTCAAGTGACCTAATAACACACTTTGTTGATCTTTTTACCACAGAAGGAATGATCTTTTTTATAACAACTGTTTCTATGATGGAGCAATCATTCTTTGTAAAAGGGTGTAACTGAGTGATCATTGCATCATAAGCAGGGCGGTCACGACCAGAAGATGTATTTGCTCTGTAGTCAACCATCTCATGCTTCTGTCTTTCTGATAAGAGTTGTTTGTCCTGTATCTTTTATGTCGTCCAAACGTTATTAGTTACCAGATCTTCTAAGCCATTTAGCAAAACCTGTTATGTGTCAGACGTTGTTCTTGGTGCTGGGAGTATGATGTGGAGGAAGATGGTAAAGTCCTGGCCTGTGGAGTCCTGGGAATGTAGCAGCAAACGAGATGGAACCCTTGCCCTGACAAAGCTGAAATTTCTAGTTGGGGCTGGGGGTGATCAGACAGTAAACAGTCAATGGTAGGAGACAGGCTCAGAGAGGGGTAGGGGAGCCAGCGGACATGAGGTATTTCCTGCATTTAGAGACTTTGACTTTTCCTCAGAGGGGGCTAGGAAGGTGCTCCAGGATCTGGGGATGAGTGACATCACCTGGCTTACGGGTTGAGAGGATCGCCATGTTGTAGAGGGCCACGGGGAAGCAGGGAAATTGGTAAGAAGGCTGCCGCAATTGTCTAGGGAGAGTTGCAGGCAGGCTTGGACCTGGATGATAGCATGGAGAGGTCGAGGTTCCAACAGGAGCACACAGGACTTGGGATGGAACAGATACGGAGTCTGGAGAGGGAAAGAAGTTAAGGATGATGGCTTATGGCCCGATTGGCAAGAAGCATGGAGTTGCTGTGATCTGAGATGGGAAAGACTAGGGAGAAGCAGACGTGGAGGAGGAAGATGGGTTCACTTTTGGATACATCAGGGGTGAGATGGCTCTCAGATGTGCAAATGGAGATACCATGTAGGCAGCTGGAAATGCAAATTGAGAGTTCAAGACAGAGATATAAACTTGGGAGAACTCAGTATAGAGGTGGTACTTGAGGCTAGATGAAATCACCGAGAATGCTAACACAGAGGAGAGGGGGAGGCACAAGGACCGAGCCCTGAGGCCCTGCAGCGGGGAGGTCAGCACAGTCAGGGAGACCCTGTGAGGGAGACAGAAGAGTCAGCCAGTGAGTAGGAGAGGGCACAGGAGAGAGGAGCATTATTCTGAAGGTCTGAGGAGGAGCTCCAGAAGATGAATTGCAGTAGATGCTGTGTACACACTGAGCAAGATGAAGGCTGGAGAATTAGGACCCAGCAGCATGCAGTCCGTGGTATCCTCAAAAGATTCAGTGCTTGTGACGTCAAAAGGGCCATGTCACATCCTCACGTGTGATGGGTTCCAGGGAGAAACTGGAGATGACACATTTAGACAACTCTGTTGAGGAGTTTTAGTCTAAAAGGGAACAGAGAAATGATGAGCTGTTTGGGCCCATCCAAGGGCCAAGGGGAGGGTTTTTGATTGTTTTTTTTATAGTATATGCTGCTATTTTAGCATGTTTATATGGGAGGGGGGACTGATACTGTGGGCGGGGGTGTAAGCGTAGAAGGGATCCATAGCATTATTGTAGGACTTGGTCTTAGGCACAGGGACAGTTTCTCTCCTGAAATGGGAGCAGAAACAGGATGTGTACACAGGTGCAGGTGGATTTGGTGTTAAAATGAGCAGGTACACTTCTGATCATTTTATTCAGTAAATAGGAGGCCCGTTTGAAATGCAGGAGTGAAAAGATGTACGTGAAGTTTGAACAAGAGGAGAACGTGGGAAAGTATATCAACTGGGGAAATGGGGGTGGTGGTGAGCAGCGCTGAGGACCCCTACAGATTTAAAATGAGACCACTCATCATGGCTTTTTTCTACTTTTGATGCTTTTTATTGTAGGCAAGTAGATGGATTTAAGCAGCACCGAGGCTTGGCTGAGCTAATAGACCTCAGTGAGAGGGCGCGGGGGTGATGGGAGTGAAGGGTCGTGGGCTCTAAGCTGTCAGGGAGGGGAGCGGGGCCTGCAGTCAGGACAGGAGGGTGGAAAAGCGGGATCACTAGTGGATTGGGGGGCAAGTTGTGCACTTGTTGGATTAGACTGTTGAAGTAAGTGAGCTGGAAATCTAAGGATGGGTAGAGAAGAAGTTAAAATTCAAGGTTTTGGACATAACATAATTACTAGCTAGGTCTAGACCCCTGGAAGTGTTTGCTGAGATGGGCTCATAGGAAAGATGAGTGGGAGTGAGGTCAGAGAACTGAGAGGTCCCAGTGTTGAGTGAATAGTCCCTGCATATGTTGCCCTCCAAGGATGACCACAGTGCTGGCTACCGAGAGAGAGACAGTGAGCCAGACCACTGCACTGGTCCCCTAGTTATTCTCCCCTCTTTGCAAATCAACACCATGGACGTGTTAGGCTTGTTATATCTGTGCAAACTCATTATTTGAAACAGAGAATATGGCTTAGTTAATTATCAGAGTTTCCTGTTCTATGCATTCTTCTGCCCTTACATTCCTAATATAACATTAAATTCTGTTCAGCTTCTTATTCTCTATTTTCAGGGCATTAAAATTAATCTATTTTATAAAAATATAAAAAACCTATTTTAAAAGGAAGCCTTTTAGTTTTGACCATTCTCAAATTAGATAAAAATCTTTACTTCATCATCATTTTCATCTTAAATATTGTATTTCATCTTAAATAGTGCCTTTGTATTGTCCTATATTAATACTTAATATATCACTTGTAGCTTGTTCTTATTTTCATTCGCATTTTGTGTTCTGTTAATTTCATGGAGTGTTTCTTTCCTGTGTTTTGACTGAAGCTTTAGTACAAGATAAAGGCCTGGAATAACTGGCATGCCCTGGATTTTTAAAGCTATAATGCAATGATAGTTTGTACACTGGCTGTTTGTCAGTTTATTTTGTCCTGTGTGAAGTAGACATAACAAAATAACACAACTCATTTGAAGTGTTTTTGAGAAATATTTGGGTTATATTTGAACCAAACTAATAAATTACTCTTCTGTAATATCATTGGCAATTTCTGTTAAAGTATAAAACATTTTTAAGTAAATAGAAAAGAAGTACATATAAATATATGAATGTTGTAAACACCTGATGACTGTTTTAAAACTTAAGGAAAATATTTTAGCTTTCCAAGCTTTTCGTGAGGTAGAATTTAAAATAATAGAAAGCCATCTGACTGTTGCTTAATTTGTTTTCCTGTATTCCATTTCCTGGTAAGTGTAACATACTTCTTTATCATGTTGATGGAAGTGAAGTGAAAAACTATTCTTTGGTTTTAGGTGCTCCTTGGAGAGATCTACACGGGCACTAGTGTAGTGAGAGTAATAGTGAAGGAGTTAAAAGCAAGTGCGAGCCCAAAGGAACACGATACTTTTTTGAAAAATGGAGAACCATACTAGTAAGTAAACCGTAATGAATGTTTTGTAAACGTGGTCTGTGGTCTGTTGAAAATCAGGTGTTTAAAACGCCTTTGGGATTTCTGCTTGTAAAATACAAAATTTAAATAAGATCCAGAGTCTCATAGCATAAGACCCAAAATGTCCAGGTTTCAGCTGAAATCACTGATCTTTCCAAGAACCAAGAGAACTCAACTAAGTAAGAAAAGACAACAGATGGTAGGAATGTAATTTGGTGCAGTCACTGTGGAAAACAGTATGGAGATTCCTCAAAAAACTAAACGTAGAGTTGCCAAATGGTCCAGCAATCCCACTCCTGGATGGGTCCAGCAATCACACCCCCAGACAAAACTCTAATTTCAAAGAGATACATGCACCCCTCTGTTCATAGCAGCACTATTCACAATAGCCAAGACATAGAAACAACCTAAATGTCCATCAACAGAGGAATGGATAAAGAAGATGTGGTACATTATATATAATGGAATACTACTCAGCCATAAAAAAGAATGAAATAATGCCATTTGCAGCAACATGGATGCAACTGAGATAATCAAACTAAGTGAAGTAAGTCAGACAGAGAAAGACAAATATCGTATGATATCACTTATATGTGGAAGCTAAAATATGACACAAATGAACTTGTTTACAAAACAGGAACAGACTCACAGATATAGAGAATAAGCCTGTGGTTACCAAGTGGGAGGGGGCCAGGGTAGGGATAGACTGGGAGTTTGGGGTTAGCAGACGCACACTGTTATATATAGAATGGATGAGCAACAAGGTCCTACTGTTACAGCACAGGGAACTATATTCAATACCCTGTGATAAACCAGAATGGAAAAGAATATGAAAAAGAATACATTTACAACTGAATCACTTTGCTGTACAGTACAGATTAGCACAACATTGTCAATCAACTGTACTTCAATAAAATAAACACACACAAAAAATAGAAAAGGCAACAGATACCAACACCAAGATGACAGAGATGTTAGGATTATCTGACAAGGATTTTAAAGCAGCTGTTGTAAAAATGCTTCAATGAGCAATAAATTATAGTACCCTGGGACTTCCCTGGTGGCATAGTTGTTAAGAATCCACCTGCCAGTGCAGGGGACACGGGTTTGAGCCCTGGTCTGGGAAGATCCCACATGCCATGGAGCAACTAAGCCTGTGTGCCACAACTACCGAAGCCCACATGCCTAGAGCCTGTGCTCTGCAACAAGAGAAGCCACCGCAGTGAGAAGCCCATGCACTGCAACAAAGAGTAGCCCCCGTTCGCCGCATCTAGAGAAAGCCTGTGTGCAGCAATGAAGACCCAACATAGCCAAAAATAAAATAAATAAATAAATTTATATTTTAAAAAATTCTAGTACCCTTGAAACAAATGAAGAAAACAAAGTTTCAGCAAAGACATAGACTACATGAAGAAGACCAAAGTGGACACTTTAGAACTGAAAAATATAATAATCAAAGTAAAAACTCAGTGGATGAGTTCAACAGCAGAATGGAGAGGACAGAGGGAAAAATCAGTGAAGTTGAAGATAAAACAATAAATATCACCCAGTTCAAACAACAGAAAGAAAATATGCTTAAAAAAGTGAAAAGTGCCTCGGGGACTTGGGGGACTTGAACAAAAGATCAAGACATCCCAGATTGAAAGGAGACAGAAAGTGGATAGAAAAAGTATTTGAAGAAATATTAACTGGAAAATGTTCCACATTTTGAAAAGACAAACCTACAGATTCATAAGTTGATCAAATCTCCAACAGGATAAACCCAAAGAAATTCATGCCAGCACACATCATAATCAAACTTCTGAAAATGAAAGACAAAAAAATCTCAAAAGCCGGGAGAAAGAAACACCACCTCACCTGTAGGGGGGTTACATTGAAAAGAGGACAAGTCTCAAATCAATAACCTAAGCTCATACTTTAAAGGACCAAAAAAAGAGGAGCAAGATGAACTCAAAGCAAACAGAAGGAGTAGATATTAAAGATAAGAGCAGAGGTCGATAAGATTGAAAACAGTAGATAAAAATCATTGAAACATAAAGTTGGCTCTTTGGAAAGATAATAAAATTGACAAACCTCTAACAAGACTGACAGAGAATAAAAGAGAAGACACAGATTCCTAATATCAGGAATGAAAGAGACCCTACAGACATCAAAAGGATAATAAGGGACAAACAGCTCTACGTATATATATATTTGACATATATAGATGAAATGAACCAATTACTTGAAAAGCACAAACCACCACGACTCACCCAATATGAAATAGGTTATTTGAATAGACCTATAATCATTGAAGAAATGGAGTTTGCAACTTAAAAACTCTCAAAAAGAGTCCCCAGGCTTAGACAGTTTGACCAGAGCATTCTACAAAACAACTAAAGATGAATTAATGCCAGTTCTACACAATACTTTCTAGAAAATAGAAGAGGAGGGAACACTTCTTAACTCATTTTATGAAACCAGTATTACCGTGATACCAAAACTTGACAAAGTGCAAAAAGGAAAACTGTAGACCAATATCTGTCATCGATGTTGATGCAGAAATTCTAACCAAAATATTAGCAAATATATAAAAAGTTATATATCATGACCAATTGGAATTTATTCCAGGAATGCTAGTCTGATTCAGTATTTGAAAATCAATCAGTGTAGTCCACCATAATTACTGGGTAAAGAGGAAACATCACATGATCCTGTCAGTTGATGGAGAAAAACATTTGACAAAACTCCACACTAATTCATGATAAAAACTCTTTGAAAACTAGAAATAGATGAGAATCTCCACTTATTAAAGAACATCTACAAAAAATCTACATCTAGCATCATACTTAATGGTGAAAGACTGAATGCTTTTATCCCTAAGATCAAGAAAGACGTAGATGTTCGCTCTCATCCCTGCTATTCAATAAGAGCCAGAAGTTCTAACTAGCTCAATAAGGCAAGAAAAGGAAACATTCAGAAGCCCGTAGATCAGAAAGAAAGACCTAAGTGCCTGTGTTTATATGCAGAAAATCCCAAGTAATCTCCGAAAAAAAAAAAAATCCCCTAGAACTAGTAAGAGAGAATTCAGCAAGGTTGCAGGATGCATGGTCAACATACAAAAGTCAGTTTTATTTCTGTGTCCTATCAATAAACATGTGGAAACCAACTTTAAAATAACTTTTATATTCACTCAAAAACAAAAAAGAAATACTTAAGTACATGTACAGGACTTGTATGCTGAAAACTATAGAAACTGATGAAAGAAATCAAGGTCTAAATAAACGAAGAGACATACCATATTCATGGGTTGGAAGATTCGTGAAGATGCCCGTTCTTCCCAGTCAGATTCCTGCAATTCCTATCAAAATCCCAGCAAGATTTTAAAAACCTATATACAAGATTATTCTAAAATTATATGTAAAGGCAAAAGTAGGATAGGTGAAACAAGTATGAAAAATAAGAATAAAAATTGGAGGAATCATTTGACCCAATTTCAAGACCTTATATAGCTACGTAATTAGGACTGTGTTTTTGGCAGAGAGATAGACAGAACCCAACAGTAAAAGACAAAAATAAACAAAAGACATCAAGTGACACCAAAGAGGATCTATGGATGGCAATGAGAAGATCAACATCATTAACTAGGGTAATTACAGTCATGATGAGAGACCACTTCACAAGTATTAGGAAAGCTAAAATAAAACAGCAACAATACCAGATGCTGGTGAGGATGTGGAGAAACTGGATCTCTCACACATTACTGGTGGGAATGTAAAATGGTACAGCCACTTTGGAAAATAGTTTTGACAGTTTGTTAAAAAACTAAACATACACTTACCACTGTATGTATTAGTCAACGTTCTCCAGAGAAACAGAGCCAGTAGAATCTGTAGATAGATAGATGGATGGATGTATGGATGTATGGAAAGATGGATAGATGGATAGATGGATGGATGGATAGATAGGTAGATGGATGGATAGATAGATACATAGATGAATGGCTAGAGGGATGGATGGATGGATGGACAGAGAGGTAGAGAGATTGATGGATGGATGGATGGATGGAGAGATAGATGGATGGATGGATGGATAGCGAGAGAGAGATAGATGGATAGATAGGTAATTTATTTTAGGGAAATGGCTCATGCAGTTATGGAGACTGGCAAGTCTGCAGGGTGGACCAGCAGGCTGGAGACCCAGAGCAGAGCCACTGTTCAGTTCATGTCCAAGGCCATCTGCTGGCAGAATTCCTTCTTCACTGGGTGAGGCTAGTCTTTGTTCTTTGGACAAAGCCCACCCACATTTTGGAGCACCGTCTGCTCTTACTGAAAGTCCACTGATTTAAATGATGATCTCATCCAAAAACACCTTCACAGAAGTGTCCAGAATAATGTTTGACCAAAATATCTGTATTGTGGCTCAGCCAAGTTGACAGAAAATTAACCATCACATCTTGTAACCCAGCTGTTGCACTCCTAGGCATTTATCGCATAGAAATGAAAACTTATTTCCATACAAAATCTCTTGTGTGATTATTTGTAGCGGCTTTATTTATAGTAGCCTCAAACTGGAAAAACTAAAATGCCCTCTATAGGTGACCGGTTAAACAAACTGTGGTCCATCCAGCCATGGAACCCTGCTCAGTAGTAGAAGGGAAGGGACTGCTGATGCAGGCAGTGACTCGGGTAATCTGGAGGGCAAGTGAAAAAAATCAATCTGCAGGGCAAGTGAAAAAAATCAATCTCAGAAGGCCACATACTGTGTGATTTCACTTACATAGTATTCTCAGAATGAGAACATTATAGAAAAGGAGACCAGATTCGTGGTTGCCAGGGCTGAGGAATGTTTGGGGGCGGCGGCAGTGTGACTATAAAGGGGTAGCAGAAAGGGGTGGCATGGGAGATCTTCGTGGTGGGGGGCAGTTCTGCATTTCTGCTGAGTGGTGGTTGCACAAATCCACACATGTTGATAACAGGGCTTGCAAGCCACACACACACCGCACCCTAGTGTCAGGGCCCTAGTTTGGGGATTGCACTGATTGTGTCAGGTGTCACCAGTGGGAAAAACTGGGTGAAGGGGACATGGGACCTCTTTGTACTATCTTTGCAACTTAATTCATTATTGCTTCAAAATAAAGTTTTGAAGTTTAAAAAACCATTTTGGCATATCTTTTTTTTTTTTTAACTTTGTTTTAGACAAAATATTTTCCAAAAAGAGTTTGTGTACTGTGATTTATGAAAATAGTATATAAGCCAGATAGCCTAAGAGGTAACTGAGTATTTTATTATGTGGATTGAAATGCTCATGGAATATAGTTTGCCTTCTTTTAAACGATGCTTCAAAATGATATCTATAAAGTTAAATTACTAAAGTTACAGATTCTTATGTTAGGAGATGTTTTAATTTGTGAAAATGTTCGCCTGATTGGCCTTGAATTACTTAATCATTACATGACTTAGAATACATCTGTTAAATAGAATCTTAATTGTGCTCTTTTCAGTTGATCATATTTAAATCGTTAAGAATGTTAAATTTGCGGTTACTGTTTGAGCAATTCTACTAGCCTGCTCCCTCATGAACAATACTATGACTTTTATTTTTACCAGTATTCTTCAGCATCCAAATATTCTTCAGTGTGTTGGACAGTGTGTAGAAGCAATCCCCTATCTTCTGGTGTTTGAGTTCTGTGACTTGGTAAGTTTTCAGTAGAAATTCAAAGTCAAGTATTCAGAAGTTTTTACCAAAGTGTTTTTGACAGATAGAAATGCTGGATGAGGGACTGCTTTCACTTCTGTCCCAGCTAGTTATTTCCAAAGAAAAATTATTAATAAACTTGATATATTAGCTTTCAGTGGGTTATATTATAGTAACCCCCCCAAATCTCAGTGGCTGATAAGAGCAAAGTGATTCTCATTGGCTCTGGGTCAGCTTCAGCTCTGTTCCAGGCTATGTTCACCTCTACCGCAGGGTCCGTGTTTTATTCTATCTGTAGATGCTGGGGAGAAAAACATGTATTCTGGTGATCTGTACAGTATATCTGTATGGATCTTTTGGGTCAAGTTTATGAGGCTGTTCAAATCTCCTGTATCCTTCTGATTTGTGGGGAGGGGACAGGGACAGAGGGAGCCTGGGTCAGTTTTCTATCAGTTATTGAGAGGCATGTTAAAATTTCCTGCTCTGATTATGGATTTTCCTTATTTTTCATTATAGTTCTAGTTGTTTTGCTTTGTACATTTTGATACCCCGCTGTGTCAGGGATCCAAATTTAGAGTTGATATAACTTCCCTTAATTTGAAACTTTTATCATTAGGAATGCAATCTCTTTAAGATTAAAAGCATTACTGAGGATTAAGTCTGTTTTTATTGATGTTAATGTAGTTAGGCCAGCTTTCTTTTGGTTAGAATTTGCCTGGTTTATCTCTGTCGGTCCTCTTCTCTGGTTGACATCTCTTGTAAATAGCTTACGGTTAGAATTTTATTAACCTGTCAGTCTCGGTCACTTAACATGGAACAGGTCATCCATTTATGTTTATTGTACCTATGAGATATTTGGAATGTTATGTGCCTGTTGTGTATTATTTTTCTTACCTGTTTCAACTTTTCTTTTTTGCTTTTTTTCTAGCCTTCTTTTAGATTCTTGAATTTTTTTGTTTGTTTCAGTTTTCCCCATCTACTATTTTAGATACTGTTTCTTAATTTTGTGTATGGTTACACTAGAAGTTACAACATGCATGTTTAGTGTAACAAGGTCTAAAATTAATCAATATTTTAACCCTTCTCCAGAGATGCTGGGACCTCATCAAGCTCTCTCTCCATGTAAAGAAACCAGAGTTAATCCTACTTTTCTGTGCCCTCCCCACGTTTCCCCCGTCGTGGAGGGTGCTTCCTGATTGAACACTTGGTGTAGAAAGGCAGCGTGCTGTTCTCAAGGGACCCAGAGAGAAAACTGGCCATTGTCCTCTAGGCCTCCTACTTAGAGGGAGCAGACACGTGGTAATTGCCATTTAGCCTGATTATTTAATAGAGGCATGAGAACGAAGAGGAAGGAGTTCGCAAGGATGTTTCTCATAGTTTTATTGCGTAGCTGGTTTTGATTATCTCAGAATTATCAGAGCTATGGTATGTATGATCCTTACTTATCATAATATGAAAATAACTCCTTTTAGTCTAGCTCTTTGTGACCAGTATGATAGGTGACACAGCAGGTGAGGAAAGAAGACCAAAGATGCATTTTTATGTGATGAGACAAGTCTGCTTGTCAGAGTTCTGCTTTTCTGAGACATTTAATGGTATCTCTTTTGGGTCCCTAAGCTCCTGATATTAATTATAAATGACAGTGGGAACGTTCTTCATGAGTGACTGTAACAGAAATAGCAGCGGGAACCACCATCTTCTTGAAGTCGCACGTTTCCAGGCTAATCGAGGTGGTTTATAAAACTAGCTCATGTACTTTGGCATTTTCTTATTCTTTACCCTGTTTGTCCATTCCTGAAAGTTTTACTAGACAATGTTGTTTTTCCTGGAATAGTAAAAGCTTAATGTTTTCTTCTAAGTGGGTTCAGGTAATGGGTTTAGTTTTAGTGCTGTTCTAATTTGTTTTTGCTTTTGTTTTTTTTTCAATTTTATTTATTTATTTTTGGCTACATTGGGTCTTCGATGCTGCGCGCGGGCTTTCTCCAGTTGTGGCGAGCGGGGGATACTCTTCATTGCGGCGCGTGGCCTTCTCATTGCAGTGGCTGCTCTTTGTTGTAGAGCACAGGCTTAGTTGCTCCTCCGCATGTGGGATCTTCCCGGACCAGGGCAGGAACCTGAGTCCCCCACATTGGCAGGCGGATTCTTAACCACTGTACCACCAGGGAAGTCCCCAACATTCTTTTCATAGAACTTTTCCCTCATACTTTTCTATCTCAGATTTAAACGCGTATTCTCCAAGTACTGACACTAGGCTAAGTATTCAGAACATACATATTTACTTACCTACATTTCTGTTGGCTTTCATATTTTGGGGTGAAGATTATGGATACAGCCCTCCAGAATTAGGAAATGTGGCTTCTTGAAACACATTTTATGTGACTCTCCTAAGTCATGTTCACTCCTCAGTCACTCCTGAAGGCTGAACATCTGGAAAGAGCCCATCCCCACCAAAAGCTTTCACTGGCAGTGAGAGCTAGTAGCCGTTTTTATTTAAGTGCACTGCCCAAGGGTACATTGATCAATAGTAAAATTAAAAATAATTTTCTCCCCGAAATTAAACTAGAATTCCCACATGATCTGGCAGTTTCACTTCTAGGTACGTATATCCACACAGTTGGGAGCAGGGTCCCATCTTCATGCCCGTGTTCACAGCAGCATTATTCACAGCAGCCACGAGGCAGAAGCAGCCCAGGTGTCCATCAGTGGTTGAACAAATAAAATTGGGTCCATCCATACACTGGAGTATTATTCAGCCTTAAAAAGGAAGGAAATTCTGCCGCACGCTGCAATATGGAAGAACCTTGGGGTCGTTATGCCCAGTGAAAGAAGCTAAGTCACAAAAACACAGATACTGTAGGATTCCACTTATATGAGGTCCCTGGAGTGGTCAGACTCACGGAGACGGAAGGTAGAAGGGTGGGTGCCGGGGGATGGGGGAGTCGGTGTTTAATGGGGACAGACGTTCAGTTTGGGAAGATGAAGAGAGTTCTGTGGGTGGACGGTGGTGATGGCTGCACAGCAGTGTCAGTGTCCTTCATGCCACTGAACTGTACACTTAGAAACGCTTAAGGGCGGTGATTTTATGTTACGGGGTTCTCACCACACAAAAGACCTTGGTAATCACCTGCTGTTGTGGAAGGGGCTGTACCGCTGTTAACTATACTTGGAGGAGGCTGGTATGCCCTTGGGAAATCTGTCAGTCAGCACTTGGAATGTCCAGCCTCATATCCAGGTAAAGGCCGTTAACCCAGGGAGCCCCCAACCTTGCCAGGCAGTGATGTCACATTCATCTCCGAGGGCAGTTTCGTTCTCATCATCTCTGGACCCTAGTAAGTTGCAGAGGGACCAGCTCCTGAGCAGCAAGGGCTGGGCCTCGACCGGGGGCACTGGCCCTGCAGTTAGGTCCTCGGGGCTCAGTGTATGCAGAGACCAGGTAGCAGAAACGGTCAGCTCGTGTCAGGCCCGTGAGCCATAGAGGTGCCTCCCTGCCTGGACTGCAGGGACGTTCCCAGCACACCCCAAAGCCTGGCTTCACCTGAGCCCTGCTCCCAGCCTGGATGCCCCGGAACCCTCCCAGAAAGAGGCCAGACTGAGCAGAGGGGCGTCATTCAGGGCAAAAGCACCTTCTGGCCCGGGGCCAGAGGCCAGAGGCCTGTAGCCCAGGATTGGTAATCAGCCGCTGCAGCCACAGTGAAAGGAGCCACTATCTTCACATGTCCTTAGTAGGTCAGGAGCGATTGAGTGAATGTTGGCCTTTTCCGTCGTCACCAGGCAGTGACCATGCTCAGCGATAACATCTTTTAAGGAGAAAGGAGAGAATATTTTCACACTTACTTAAGTCATTCCTTGTGAGATGGAATTACCAGTCTCTGAAAAGCACTTTATCTTAGAATTTGTATGAAAGAAAATGAAAACTCTTCTGAGTTTGGTGGCTGGACCAGAGTCGCCGATGTGTACTGCTGGTGGTGCAGTGTTCGTGAGGGGAGAGAACATGGCAGGGTGTCGTGTGTAACTTGTGGCCATAGGAGGTACACTGTGCTCTCACATGTCTATGCGGGCAAGATTGTTTGGGGGTGAGGGTCACTCAACAGAAATGTATGAGCACCTGTTGAGTACAAAGAGCTGTGCCCAGTGCTCTCAGGAGCACGGGTGAGTCACCCTGACCCTGCCTTTTCTGCCTGTAGAGCCAAGCGGGCCTGCCTTCAGATGCTGGTCCTGCCACTTACTTGTGTATCACCTTGGAGAGTTACCTGACCTCTTTAAGCCTCAGTGTAGACATCTGTAAAATGGGAGTGATACTGCCCACCCTGTAGGCGTAGTAGGTGCTCAGGAAGTAGTAGTTATTTTTATTCATTTTTAGTTTCTCAATTGATCATAATTTAAAGGTTTGAGTAGTTCTGTGTAGCAATTCTAACTAGGCTCACTGACTCCTTTGGGAAGGCTTCACAAAGTGGCGTTTGTTCTGAGTGTGGACAGGTGGGTGGATGGACTTTCCTCCGCAGGAAAGCGTCATAGGAACAGCGTGAGCCAGGCAGGGTAGCTCAACTGTGCGTGTGGACCGGGGTGGGGGGTGGGGCGATAGATGGTCCCGCAGTGGGTGGCGTGGGGACCGGGTGAGAGAGCACTGCGTTAGGAGAGGCTGGTTGGCATCCGCTGGGAAAGATCAGCTGGAAGGGTGACAAGCCGAGACCAACTACTTGGAGGCCAGACTGCAGGCCCAGGTAAGGACAAGGAAGTAGATCACCTCCACTCTGTCCTATCTCCCATGACAGTCAGCAGTTTCTTCCTCTGTCACCGGACTCCGAAGCAAGAGATGATAGTCTTTTCTTTGCAAGGGAGCGATCTTGGTGTCGTGTGCAGATTTCCACAGTCGTCTGCGGGCCGGGCTTGCTCCAGCCGCTCAGGAGAGGCAGGGAGGCAGGGTCCCGGGCTCCCAAGGCTGTGGGAAGCTTGGCCGCTGCCCACACAGGGGTGGCGGTGTGAGGAGGGAGGGCTCCGACCTGTGCCAGGCCTTGTGCTGGGCCTGAGGTGTTTGCTTCTCCTTCACTGAGTCTTCTTGCCTCAGTCTTCTTCGTTTTACAGATTAGAAAACCGGGCTGCAAGAGATGAAGGGCCTCTCGGGGCCACACCCATGCCCAACCTCAGGACCAGGCTTTCTGTCTTCTCTTCCTTGGTTAGTTGACTTGCCTGATGTCACATGGTTGCTTGTGGCAAAGTGGGGATTTTAACTGATGGCTTAATTTTATTCTTTGTACTTCTATATCAGGTAGTTTAATGGCTGTACGTTTGTCTTCCACCAGTGGGAAGCCTCCATTTTCGAATTGGCCTTTTGTACAGAAAATGCCTAGTCCATGTCCGTGTCTTATGTGTAAATGAGTTCGTTACATAAGCCCATGCACTGGGGCCCTCCCAGGCATACAGAGATGGGTGATGTGTCCCTGCCACTCGGGAGCGGGAGTAGAAAAGAAAGGACATGGGCTTACTGTGGAACAGAGGTGCACATGGACGGTGTCTCTCACTCGGAGCCAGCGGGAGGGACACGTGCAGAGCAATGACACGGCATCATCAGGCTTGGAAGGGGGGTGGCTGGTGGGGGCGCCACATCCCCGGGCCCTGCCAGTGGCTCCCTTCCCCACACGTGGCTGCTGCCCTGGGCCCCGAGGCCCCGGCTCTTTGTGAAAATAGATCCGGGCCTTGGTGATGGGTTGGATGTGGGCGTCTCGAGAGAGAGCAAACTCAAGAATGAGGACTTTGGTTTTGGCCTGATCCACTGGGAAAGCGGTGATGCCATTTCCTGAGATGGAGCAGATCGTCGGAGCTTTGCATTGGGCGTGTTAGGTTTGAGGTGCCTCTCAGGGCATCTAGGGAAGGGTGTCAAGTCCGCAGCTGGACAGATGAGTCTGGGGCTCAGGAGGTGGAGGGGTCTGAGTCAGAGAAATGTGTGAGAGATGATTTTCAAAGCCACAGGGTGATAGAGTCACCTGGAATGAGTGTCACGGTGAGGAGGGATGAGGACCACAGACAGAGCCCTGGGCATGCCAACGCCTACAGACCAGTAAGAGGGGGAAGGTCCAGCGCAGGGGCCCCAGAAAGGAGTGGCCAGTGAGCTCGGAAGAAAGCCAGGAGACCGGTGGGGAAGGAAGGAACGGACCCCTCACTTGGTCCTGCCCAGCAGGAGCAGCTAGAGCCCAGCCCATTGGGGGGCGAGGGGTTCGAGAGAGATTGGGGGGCCAGGAGGCAGGCCAGCCAGTGCAGACCCGGCTTTTGAGGCGTCTGTCCGTGAAGAGGGGAGGGAAGTGGGGTGGGAGTGGGAACCGGGTTTGGAGGCAGAGGGCGCTTGCTGGTTCTTTGTGGGATTCACCTGAGAGGTATTTGAGCAGAGAAGGGATGGGCTCAGGGAGAATAATCCGTGATAACAGAAGGTGCTGTGCAGGTGTGGATGTTGGGGGGTGGGGCGGGACTCGAGTGGTGGAGGGAAAAGTAGGCGCAGTCAGAGGGCTTGAGGGAGTTAAGAAACCCTGGGGCTGGGGGCGTTCCCAGGGCTCCCGCCCTACCTCCCTGTCTCACTTTGTCGGTGGACACCCAGCACAGCACGCGGCTGTTGCTGCCATTCTTTCCTCCTTTCACTCAGATTTTTTTTTTTTTAATCTTTAAAATTTTCGGCTGCGTTGGGTCTTCATTGCCGTGTGCGGGCTTTCTCTCGTTGCGGCGAGCAGGGGCTACTCTTTGTTGCGGAGCACGGGCTTCTCACTGCGGTGGCTTCTCTTGCTGCAGAGCACAGGCTCTAGGTGTGCAGCCTTCAGTAGTTGCGGCACGCGGGCTCAGTAGTTGTGGCTCACGGGCTCTAGAGCACAGGTTCAGTAGTTGTGGAGCACAGGCTCAGTCATTGTGGCGCACGGGCTTAGTTGCTCCGCGGCATGTGGGATCTTCCCGGACCAGGGCTCAAACCCGTGTCCTCTGCACTGGCACGCGGATTCTTAACCACTGCACCACCAGGGAAGTCCTCAGATTTTTGTTTAAAAACATAAATTTTCCTCCCAAATCCTTCTATTAAATGTATAAACAACTAATTTTTCAGTTATAAAGCTATTTACTTGTTGGGTTTTTACGTTGTATTGGAATTCATTCATTGTTCTCAGTGTCCTGTGAAAAGCTGGCCGAAGCCCTCATGGCAGCTGATGCTGGGATTTATGAGGGCCCTTGTGAGTAACCCTCTAAAGGTCTTCGAGCGACTGATTCCAAGAAGTCGGCCAAGGGGCTGCTCTGGTATCTGAGATCTCAGTGTAAGCACTTTGCTGCCATCTAGTGTCATACATTTTTCTTTTTGAGTGTTTTGCAGAGGGGCGCAGTTTGGGGAGGATCTGAGAAATTTTTAAAACTTGGATAAAGGAAACTTTATTTTAGTTCAGAATACATTGCTGTTCTCAGTGTTTTTCTCTTCAAATAATGGACCAAAGTAATAATCCCTGTCTACTCGCTAGGCATCATTAAAACATAAATTAAATAAGCCAGATATCTAAATACAGCTTTATCAGTTTTGGGTAGAATGAGTCAATTTTTAGTACTTATATAATATAAATTTTTTTCTTTAATTACAGATTTTATGCTGATTTTTCTTTCAAATGGTGGTGCCAGGAGAGCCCTGAGGCTCTTTCTAGAACACAGAAAGAGTCCCTCCCAACCCATCATAGGCCTCATCCTTGCGAAACAGTCATGGGCTCCTCTAATCGCTCATGTTTACTCCCCAGGTTAGAGACGTCTTTTCTGGGGTCGCGCTCACTTTGCGCCTCCCCCCCCCCCCCCAGTCAAGCTGGAAACTTCCAGAGCGTTAGCAGTCTGAAGCAAAATCCCCTTCTGTTCTTTATACTTTATCTTCTAGTGAAATCTGGGGAGTGGCCTGTTGTGGGGAGAAGATAACTTTAGAACAGTGAGTGGTAAGGAATATGCTTTAGGGAACCTTGAAAAACAACTACACCCACTCTGCCATTCCTGCCTTCATGGCCAAAGTCACTTGGGAAGTACTTGCTGTTTGCCCGAAGCTTCTGTTTGTTTTGAGAAGTGGCCAGATGCAGCACAGCATAATCCTACTTTTGTGTGAGGATAGTTTTTTCCTTAGATGGATATTGCAAGAAAGGGGTTAGACAAATGCATTTAAGTGGTCATTTCACTGGTAATGTAAGTAAACTTCAGCTCTTTGTTTTCATATTTCGTTTCCATATGAGCTACCTTGTGAAAATCCCATCAGCCTGTAGCCTGGCGCTTTTTGCTGGAGTTTTTCTGGGTTAATTTAATTGTCGCCCAAAGCTGGGTTTATTCCCACCACTCCCATGCTGGACAGAGCCTAGCCTGGGTGAAGGTGGGGTTGGCACGGGGAGGGGCATGTATTTTTAAAGGGGAAGAAAAGGTGTCTGTTTCTCCCCTGGAGCAGCTTGTAATTGCTAGGGGAGCAAAAGGGGAAAGCACCACGTTCTCGAAGAAATAGGAGGACGGTGACGTGGGCGAGCACACACCTTGGTCCTGAGGGGAGCAGCTGCTGCCCTGGCAGAGCTGTTCACTAAGTTTGGGAGACTCCTCCACAGCTGTGTGATTGGCTTGAATTTACTGGACACTCATTCTTATAGAATAATCGATTTGATCTACGTGCTAATTTGGTCACTCACCAAATAGAATTTTCTTGGCAAGTTGGTAAACTGTAGAAGTGCAGCCCCACTGTTTGTTAGCTCTGTGGCCTTGGGCAAAGTTCTTAACCTCCCGAAGCCTATTCCACATCTGGAAAGTGTTTTAAATTGTGAGAGTTATTTGAGGGCAGCAGGTGTGGAAACTCCCAGAACAGTGCTTGGCAAACGTTCGAAAGCCCCGGTGGTAACAGCTATTGATATCAACATTATTGTTCATATTAAGATGATGGAAACTGGGAATGAGAACAAATGTAGGTTCTTGGTGTGGACCTAGAAGTTACATTAGAATGTATTTATTATTCAGTGTGGACAAATGCCAGTAAAGGAATATTGTGTTTTAAAGTTTAATTCTGGGAGGAATTTGCTATCTTCAGTAGCAGTTATGAGAAATGTATCAGAATCTTTAATTGGTTGAGAAAAATTTCCTTCCTCTGGAGTCTTTTTTGACTCAGATGTAAAGAAAAGTGAAAGCTGTTGACTTGCTTTCTAAATGTTATTAACTGATTATATAAAGCTTAAACTTGGAGTTAAAGCACATCAATAAATACTTAATCATGTGGTAAGCAGAATGTAGAAGATTGCCTCCAAAGTGTATTTCCCAAAAGAGATGCACTATCCCCCAAGACATACAGCCCTAAAATTAAAGTCATGAAACAAAAACAGGATAAGATAGGGGAGTCCTGTGCGAATACGTGGGGTACTCGGCATTGAAACGTGCGCTGGGTGTCTAAACGTGAGTTTGCCCATTTTCCTGCCCGTGCTGCTGTCCTTTGAACAGGCTTATTTAAATTAACATCACGAATTTTTCTGGAGTGGCTAGAATGTACTTTCTCGCAGTGGTCTCTGGGCAACACAGGGCCCTGGGGAGGCCGGCAGAGAACTGAAGCAGTTACCGGCACCGAGAGTACTTTTTCTTCCTCTTCCACCCGTTTTTCTTTCCTCATCTCCCTCTCTGTTGCTCATGAGTGCTTTGGTGGTGGCCTTTGTGATGTGATGTTCTCCTGGAATCCCTGAAGGTGGTGTGAATGGCACTTCTTTTTCTCTCCATCTCATCTCTTAGTTACCTGGAAATTTCTGTATTTCTGCACTTAAATTGTGCATTATTGCCAATTTATCTTTTTTAACTGTTGTTATCTGTGTGTTTATATAACAAAGGTAAACTAATGTTTAATTTAGAATGATCCTAAAAGGAGAATAGTGTTTTCTCTACCTTTGAAGTATTTGGTTGGAATTGCTTTTTTGTAATTTCAAACTTGTTCAGGGTGAGCTTATTCTTTATTAAGCTCAAATCGAAATAATTTCCAGTAAGTAATCTCAGCCATCTCGGTCAGCTGAGGCGTGTGTGGAGATGCCCGTTGTTCCCCCGGTCCTCTTTGGAAACTGACCTGGGCTGGTTTCCGCAGGGCGATCTGAAGGCTTACCTGCGCGGCGGCGAGCCCGAGCCGGCGCGGGGGGACGCGCAGACCATGCTGCTGCAGAGGCTGGCGTGCGAGATCGCAGCGGGGCTGGCGGCCATGCACAAGCGGCACTTCCTGCACAGGTGGGTCCCTCTGCTCGCGTGCACCTCCCGCACTGCTGACCCCAAAAGTGTGGGAAGAGGCCCTGCAGGAAGCTCAAGGAGGACCAGCTGTAACGTGAACTCTCGATGTATAAACAAGGTGTCCACTCCTGCCCAGTGTCAGAATAAGGGTTGAGCTGGCTCCATTTAAACCAATTCCCGGGGAACAGAGTGCCTTAATACAGCCTAAGGCCTAGAAATTAGTCCCAGAATTTCAAAGAATGCGAAAGAGTGCAGAGGGAACAGTTGCAGTCTTGCATCCTCCTCCTGTCAGCTTCAGGCTCCGGCTCTACCTGCTGGCTTTCACGGCGTGGCCCACCTCCCATTCCGGAGATGGGAAGAAGGGATCTGAAGGGCTGACGTCATCTTCTCATAGAAGGTCACAGCACTGGTCTCCGACCAACACCACCCAGGCCAGGCTGGGCGTGAATGGGGGTTGTGTGTGAGCAGCACAGTGGTCGGGATAACACGTTTCTGTCCAAGCCTTTCTGTTCCTACTTGAATAGCTGCAGCTCTCTGGAGCGCATCGTATCTTGTTCAGATTGTCAGTGTAATTTCCGTAATTAAAACAACAAAGGGCTTTGAGTCCTATCTGAGATGATGATTCTGTGAATAGTCTTTTGAGCTCTGATTTATGTTTAAAATTATTTCTCAGGTCTTTGGACAAAACCGGGCAGTGTCTCTTTAGTTGACTTTAAGTCATTTAACTCTTAACAATCCAAAGACCTGGAAAGGAGCACCTGTGTGTACCCACGTGGAGGGTGTCCGTGAAGTATTATATATTCTTTAAAGCAGGTTGCACGGGAATATATTTATGACAACGTTAAAAAAAAAAGCTTGTATTTGTAGGTGTGTGTGTGTGTTTGTGTGTGTGTGTGTGTGTGTGAACAGACATGGAAAAATACCTATCAAATTCTCAACATTACTTCAGGGTGGGAAGGAGGAAAATTAACATTTTTCTTACACATCTATCTTGTCTGACTTGCATAGTGAGCAAATCATTCTGATAAAGTGCTTTTTAAGAGACCCAGAAGATCATGAGTTTCTTCAGGCCCAAGGCAGAAACCCTTACACAAAAGTTCAAAATATAAAGATCTATTTGTTTTATAATGGAGAAGTCTTACATTTTGTTTTTTAACTTCATGACAGGTTAATTCCCAGCATATTTGTATTGTTAATCTTTTGTGAAACAGATGATTATTACCTAATACTTGGTGTAAGAATTTTTAGATTTTGGAGAATGGAGCATTTAAAAAGAACATCATATCAGAATCAGCAACATAAAGTTATCAGAGACAGCTAGAAATTGTGTTTAAAGCCCAAGTCGGTTTCTACTCTTGTATTTTAAAAATTGGCAAAGATGTCAGAGTAACTGTTATCTTCCTGTGAGTTTCTTTAGGTTAAAGTTTTACTTAATTTAGAATCTTGTGAACTTTAGAACAAATAAAGTTGATAAATTTACTCACGTGGTTTGGATTTAATTCAAGTGCATAAACTCAAGGTAAAGAAAATTCTTGAAACCGTTGACAACTGTTTCATTTTATTTTAAAAATTAGCCGTATTTTATGTAAAATTTCCATTTGGGGCAAAATTTTGTGCTTTATTTTTTTGTTGGTAGCACAGCGTAATAGCATCTTTTAAAAAGTGAAGTATAATTGATTTACAGTATTGCATTAGTTTCACATGTACAGCATAGTGACTCAGTTATATATACATATATATATATTTCTTTCAGATTATTTGTCATTATATCAATAGGTTATTATAAGATATTGAATACATAGTGGCGTATTTTTAAGTTGGACTTTAGAGTATTTGTTTGCTAACTCAAAGTCGGACTTCCTGTGTTGATTGAAAATAGAATATCCTACACGTCCAACTGGAAGCTGATCTAGTAAAGCACCCCCAATTAAATTTTATTTTTACTTATCATCTAAGAGGAGACGTATGCCTGGGTCTCGGGTAGCCTGTGTTTCTGCAGTCGAACACGTGACATCCGTGAAGATAAGCAGCAGGAGCTGCCAGTGTGTTACGCTCCACACCATCCTGCCCTGCTGGCCAAGAGCCTGGGACTTCCTGTCCCCAGCCTGTCAGTCTTCCTGAAGGAGCAGCTCCCATGAGAAACCACCAGCTCACTGCAATGAGCTAAGTGCACAGGGCATCCAGCCCGCGGCGTGGGCCTTGTGGTGGCTCACATAGCTGGAGACCTGTGTGACGGTGGCCTTGAGGAGTACCCAGGTGGCAGCTGTGCATGAAAGGACCTCTGTAGGATTTGCCCAGTTTTAAAGCTAAAGTTACTCTCTGCTGAGAAACACCGAGGTGACTAAGTCATCCAGCCCTAAGAGCATGGGTGTCCAGTATTACAGGAGCCCAGTGTTCATATAACCCAGCTTACACAGAAGGTACGTGTGAGAGGGTTAGGAAGGACTGCTGTAGACCTGTGGGCTGGCTGTGTTGTGTGTCGGGGAAGAGAAGCATGATGGGGGCTGACTTGATAAGCAGGGGTCCAAACCCTGAGCAGAGTTGCGTCTTTGTGCCATGTCGGAGTCCTCTTGCCTTAATCCTCTACCTGTATCTCTGTGAGCTGCACCCCACCTTCAGTTGGTAAGTGGCAGAGTCTCTTCACAACCCACGTAGGGATTTTTCTTTTTAAACCTTCGTGGCTGCGAACGGCAGGTTGGTGCTGTTAAGTGGCCTCTCCTCAGCTTTACCAGTGTGAGCTACGTTCCTTAATCCTTCTGAGCCTGTTTCTTCTATGAAATGGGGATAATCTTGCCCTGAAGTGTTCTGGTCAAGATTACAGAAGGTAACGTGGGCCAAGCCCTAGAAGAGTATTCTGTAGCTTTCGGTTGTTTGTTGCTCTTTTGATCAGGAATTCAGGGTCTCTGGGAGACCCTAAGTGGTAACGTAAATAGAGGAGAGGATGGTTTGGGAAGTGTCTCCAGCCACACTGAGGCGTTTCCATGAGAGCAGTCCTCCTGGAGATGGGTACACTCTCATTCCAGTGGAAGCAGAGAACAAGTGGTGATGCTTCCTTGTGACTCGGGATGGGAAGCTGTTTAGAACCCCTTTCCTCTGTGAATGCACGCTTCCTGTGTCTGGCGGCTCTGCTCACGCAGCTGGGTCCCACTGACAGCTGAGGCCACCTCGAGCGCGCTGCCAGCCAAGGGGGACGGGGCCAGAGCTTTAGAGCCTTTCAGGGCTGGATCGCTTGGCAGCTTTGCCACTAGACCTGTTTTTCAACTTGAAGGAAGAATATACTGGGTATGTTTGTATTTCCTGACCCAAACCAGCCATTGACGTCAAGAGTTACCTCTGCCATTAAATAGTTACACCTTTGCGTTTTCCTATTCTTTAGCTTGGCATGTTATTGGCCTTCAGAGAGTGTTTATTTTTACTAATTTTGAATTGAATTATATCATCATTTAGAATCTGGATAACACTTCAATGTTTTGAAAACATTTCACATTTTAAAAAATTTTATTCTTATAAAAACCGTATGAGTTAACCCTTACAGGTTAGGCCCCCCCTTTTTCTGGCAAGGAAAAACGAGGCTCTGATGTGTGAATTGACTTAGCCCGAAGTCACACAGTTCTTAGCGGTGGAGCCAAGACTCGTTCCCAGGCCTCTGACTTTGTCCAGTGCTTTTGCCACTGTACTCTGGTGACGGGATGTTTGGGGTAGAGGGAGGGAGCAGGCTTAGAAGAAATTCTCTCAGTCACACCATTGTTTTCCTCCTCATTACCCCTGGTTTTCAGGTAATGAGAAGCACTTCCTCCTTCTCTGAGAGCAACAGTTGAATTGTGTAAGAGTTTGACAATGTCGTTTATAACGAGAGCCGCAGGTCTTTTGCAGGTATAACTTTTCATCTTTTATCTAAGCTTCTCCTTTCCTGTATCTGAAGACCTGCAGGAAACATGTGTGAGGAGAGAGGCGAGGAGGGAGGCAGCTGGGTGGTCCTGGAGTGGCTCTAGTGGCCTGAGTGGAAGGTGCCAGGGGCTCTGCAGGTGCCCTGCTGGCCTCGCCCTGCTGCCCTGCCACAGATGATACTCACATGCCCCGGCCGGAATGCTGGCACCCAGCTTTTAATTCTGGTCCTAGGACACAGGTGTTGGGGAGGTTGAGAATGATCTGTTGGGGCTTCCCTGGTGGCGCAGTGGTTAAGATCCGCCTGCCAGTACAGGGGACATGGGTTCGAGCCCTGGTCCGGGAGGATCCCACATGCCGCCGGAGCCACTAAGCCCGTGTGCCACAACTACTGAGCCTGCGCTCTAGAGCCCGCGAGCCACCCTACTGAGGCCGTTTGCCATAACTACTGAAGCCCACGCACCTAGAGCCTGTGCTGTGCAACAAGAGAAGTCACTGCAGTAAGAAGCAGTAAGAAGCCCATGCACCACAACGAAGAGTAGCCCCCGCTTGCCACAACTAGAGAAAAGCCCGCGTGCAGCAACGAAGACACAACACAGCCATAAATAAATAAATACATAAATCAATGGAAGGATCTGTTTGCAGGGGCTCCAGAAATTCTGGTTGGAGGTGCTCAGGGCCTCTGCGGCAGGACCCGCAGGGCCGCACAGGTGCAGCTCTTGGTCCAGAGGGTCAGGCTGCTTTAGAGCCTTGTATTCTCCTGCCCACATGTGGCCCCCCTCCATTTCTCCCTTCACTCCAAAAGACAGGGACCACATCTCTCCTTGAGATGGGAAGTTTCTACAGGCACACCTCGTTTTATCACGCTCCGCAGGTGCTGCGGTTTTTTATAAATCAAGGGCCTGTGGCAGCCCTTTGCTGAGCAGGTCTGTCAGCGCATTTTTGCTCACTTCCTGTCTCTGTGTCACATTGTGGTACTTCTCGCAATATTTCAGACCTTTTCATTGTTATTATGTTTGTGATGATGATCTGTGATCAGTGATCTTTGATGTTACTTATTATAACTATTTCGGCACTTTTTAAGCAATAAAGTATTTTTTAATTAAGGTTTATACATTGATTTTTCTTTTTTGGACATAATGCTCTTGCACACTCAGTAGACTACAGTGTAGTGTAAACATCACTCTTCTATGCACTAGGAAAGCAAAAAATTCATGTGACTCGTTTTATTGCGAGATATGCTTTATTGCGGTGGTCTGGAACCAAACCCGCAGTGTCTCCCACGTGTGCCTGTATACTGTCTATAACAGTAGGGGTGTCCCGAGGTTTTCCCCAGATGCCTCCACAGGCCTGATGTCTTCTGGATGATGTGCCGTGAAAACACGGCTTGTAAACATAGTGTAAAGAAGAATTGAGCACATCTACCTGGAAATTGAGATCAGCACGTTTATTGAGGTGCAGCTGCATGCACGGCACCGTGCTCTGACTGGTAATAACGGATTGTTGGTGGTGGTTATTGATGGTGAAAGACGGAAATACTGACCCTGGCAGAGTCACTTCAGTTCTCTGTGCCTCAGTTTCCTTTTCTGTAAACGGGGAACATAATAGTGCCCACCCCAAAGGCTTGTCGTGAAGATTAAGTGAGTTAATACGTGTCAGGTGCTTAGACAAACACCTTGTGTCAAGTGCTTGGCTCACATTAGCCATTATTGTACGATTGGATCAGTGTCGTTGTACACACCAGGCTGTCACTGAAGTACATCAGCCTTAGCTGTTGCTGTCCTCATTCTCATTATTCTTACATTTCAGACATGGGAGCTTTGGAAATGAAAATCATCGAAAATAAGAATTTGATAGTTTTTGGTCTTCTACAGTCATATAAAGACAAACGTTTTAAATTTTGGACTATAGAAATCCAGCTTCTGATTACTTTTATTTGTGGTTTAAAACTATAAATTAGGTATCCAATTCTATTTTAATTTAGTGGCTTTTTTATTCATGTGCCAATTGATAATTAAAAAGATTCTAAGGGGTAAAGGTGAAATCCAAAAAATGTAATCTGCTATTTTTATGGGAAGTTCCTTTAGAAAAAGTAGTTTTTACTTTGCAAATTAGGTGTTTTTGAAAATTAACTTGTTCTTAAATAAGCTATGTAAGTAAGTTGTTTTAAGTGAGTCTTGAAAATATGCTCTTTGCCTCCCTCTTGGGGAGGTGGAGTTTGGAAGAAATGAGAGTGATTTGGAAAGGGTCTCCTTATAACGCTTGCATATCTTTGAAAAAGGAGTTAAAAACCAAACATTTTTAATAATGTAGATTATTTTCGAGTGCTTGAAGTTGTAACTTTATTCTTCTTTACTTACATTAAAGAGACTACTACTAGACTATTACTCAGGTAATGCAAGTTATTTTTTAAAATTCAGACAATTTAGCCAATTTAGAATTCTTTCTTGGTAACTCTAAAAATACTAGGAAATGAGCCGTAAATCTGGTATTAATGTAGAACAAGGTATGGATAATGTTCAGTATTTAACCTTAGCAGTCAGAGTGATGTACAAAAAAATCTGATCATCTCCATTCTTTAAGTAATTAGGAATATGGTATTATCTTTATCTGTGAAAAAGGATTTTAAAACACGAATTATTAAGCAGGGGGCTCAGTACACTAACTGATTACTCAAGAAAGCCTTTAGCCGTAGCAATTTCGTGTCACATCATCCTGGGTGTTGATTCTCCTTGTTCTCGTGTTCACTTCACTCTTTCTGTTTTCAGTGATTTAGCCCTGCGGAATTGTTTTCTTACCTCGGACTTAAATGTGAAAGTGGGAGATTATGGAATAGGATTCAGCAGGTACAAGGTAAGCCAAAGGTTTAAGGGTCCTCTCCTTGACCTGATTTAATTTCATACTCATGAAGTGGTCATATCACGAAATGCCATGCCTTTTGGGAAAGCGCGGTAAATTATTGCTACCTGTATAATAAAATACACGTCATATAAATACTTCTCTGTTACATGTTCAGTAAAATTTCAGCTCAAATTCAGTAAGCTTGGGATTTGGATTTTTAAACTCTGTTTTAATTATATCCCCAAAGAAAATAAATGAAGTATTTGAGATTTTTATTCGTGTGTGTTTGTGTAGCCCAGCTGAGTGAGGTGCCATAATGTGGGGCAAAAAAATATCACGCAAATGTAAGTCAGTTCTTTGTCTACATGGTAGCTCTAGCGTCTTGAGCGCTTGCTGTATACCACCCAGGCACTATGAAGTACTTGCCTGCACGAGCTCATGTAATCCTCACTGTAAAGGGAGGTAGGTGTGTCTTCCTGATCTTACGGGTCAGGAAGATGGCTCAGTATGTTTGTTGCTTGCCCAGAGTCACAGAGCTGGTAAGTGGTTGACCGTGGATGCAGCCGGTCTGTCTGATTGGAAAGCCTGCGCTCTTACTCATTAACCGCCCCACTCCCCTGTTCAGGGATACGGCCCAGCATATTTTACAAGATGTTTTGCTCAGAGTCTGTGTTCTGTGCATCAGACACGGCGTACCTCCCTTTTCCAGGAAGGATGACTGAGCAAACATTCATGGCTCAGAGACCAGCTCGTGAGGCCCAGGAAGCTTCAGGGAAACCCTCACCCACCTTCTGCCCAGAAAGTCGGTCTCGTGCCACCTTCTTTTCCTGACATTTTTTTTGGGGTGGAGTTTGTGTTTTCTGAGAATGACCTGGAATTAAATCATTGAGCTCACTGAAAGTGTTATGAAATTCAAAATTCTGTATGCTTTCTAACAAAACAGGAGGATTATATTGAAACAGATGATAAAAAATTTTTCCCTCTGCGATGGACTGCTCCAGAATTAGTAACCAGCTTTCAAGACAGACTACTAACTGCAGATCAAACTAAGTATAGTAATATCTGGTATGTATAGATTTATCATTCTGTTAGGCTTTTGTTGTTAGTAAAGTCCTGACTTCTTTCTTCTCAAGTACTTTCTTAAGGGAAAGTAATTGAATAAGACGGAGGAACACCAGAGTGCCTGATGGTGTGAAAAAAAAAAACAATTTATTGACATCATAGCAATTATCACAGTTGCCATGATGCTGTTAACTTTTCTCTTACCCATTTGACAGTAATAATCTCCATAAAAGCAGGAACCAAGGCTATTTTCTTTGCCTACCACAAGGCCTGGCTTATAATAGATGTTTAGTAAATATTTATTGAAGTGAATGAAAAAACAGAAAGGTTTGGACCATTATGTAATACTGAGATGTATGTCAGTTTAATGGAAGTTGAAAAAATGTACCTAAGTCTTTAGCAATTTCTATTACAGCTTCCTTAATTTACGTCTACACTTTTTTGTGTTATTGTCCCGCTTTTTCTACTTTCTTTTTCTCTTCTTGCCTTCTGATTTTTTTTAAACTTTTTTCCTCTTAGCTTGGGAGCTGTATACTCTATTCCTATACTTTTATTGGTTACCCTAGAAATTATAACATGTATACCTCACTTAACTTAGTCTAATAGTGGTTCTCATCTTGGCCCTGTTTCTGAGCAATACAAGGACCCCAGGCTACTTTAACGTACTTTAACTTGGTTTAGTTTTACTCTACACACACACATGCAATTGTATGTCATTATTGTTGGGTATGATTTTTTTCTTTTAACCCCACAAGACATTACTATTATTTTTTTTAGCATCAGTGTTTGTTTAGGTTTATCCACGTAATCAAATCACTTTGCTGTTTTTTTTTTTTTTTTTTAGCATCAGTGTTTGTTTAGGTTTATCCCCGTAATCAAATCCCTTTGCTGTTTTTTTTTTTTTTTAGCATCAGTGTTTGTTTAGGTTTATCCCCGTAATCAAATCCCTTTGCTGTTTTTTTTTTTTTTTAGCATCAGTGTTTGTTTAGGTTTATCCCCGTAATCAAATCCCTTTGCTGTTTTTTTTTTTTTTTTTTAATTCTCAGACCTTCCATCTGGGATCGCTCTCCTTTTGTCTGAAGTATGTCCTTCAGAATTTCCTTAAGTGAGGTTCGACTGGTAATAGATTCTCAGGTCTTTCTCCGTAGGTCTGAGTGTACCTTTACTTCGTCCTCGTTCTTGAAGTATATTTTTACTTGATGACAGTTATTTTCTCTCAGCATATTGAAGATCTCACTCCACTGGCTTCTGGCTTCCATTGTTGTTCTTGAGAAGTCAGCTGTAAATCTCCCTAAGCTCTTTGGAGGTGACGTGATGTTTTCCTCTCTGGCTGCTTTTAAGCTCTTCTCTTTGTCTTTTGGTTTTTGTAGCTTCACTATAATGTGTATTGGTGTGGATTTGTTTGTTTTTCTGCTTGGGATTTTTTTGGCTTTTCATATCTTAGGTTGGTGTTCACAGCCCTTGTTTACCCTTCAAATACTGCCTCTGCTCCATTTTTTCTCCTTTTGGAAGTCTGATTAGATATGTGTTAGACCTTCTTGCTCTGTCTTCTGTCTCTTATTCTCTCTTTTATATATTTCATCTCTTTGACTCCCTGTGCCACACTCTAGATAATTTTTCAGACCTGTGCTCTATCCACTAATTCTCTCTCTTTTTAAAATTCTCTCTTCAGCTGTGTCTATTTTTCTGTTAAATCTCTCTGTTGAATTCTGTAGTTCAGATATTGGCTTTTTGGTTTTAGGAGGTCTATTTGATTATGATCTACATCAGATAATTCCAGTATCTGAAGTCTTTGTGGATTTGATCTTGCTGGCTCTTGATGGTGGTTTGTTTCCTTGGGGACTTTTTTATGGTGAGGATCTTGGAAACCTAGAATTGAGAAACATTTCTCCAGAGAGGGTCCACATTTGCTTTTGTCAGGTACTTGGGAGTCCCGTCATGTAAGGGACTACTCTAATCCAGGGCTTTATGTATCCAGCTCAAGATCTTTTAGAGCACTCAGATGGTGTGAGTTTGGGCTGTAAGTCCAAGTAAGGGCCAGCTCTGTGGTTACAGCTTCTTTGGGACTACACTCCCCAGCCAACACACACACACACACGTACTCACGCTCCCACACGTCCACTAATTCACAGGACCTCAGTGCCAAGGCAGCTTGCCTTCCAGGCCCCTGAGAAAGGCAGGGGGCAGGTTTATTCCACTGTGAGGAGGTCTCTGTGAGACCCCTTACCTTGTGCAGGCGCAGGGCTTTGGCCTGTCCACCGCCACCATCACCCCCACTGAGCCTGGCGCACCACAGACACAGAGGCGCAAGTTCTGTGCTTCAGCAGATGCTGCAGTCAGAGGCGGTTTTAGTGTTCTGCTTAGTTCACTAAGCTCTAGACTTTGTCCAGGTAATTCCCTGCTATCTTACCTGCTGTTTGTTGTGTTTAAGAAGTTGCTTTTCACGCTTCATTCATATTTTTACTATTCTTGCAGGGTGATTGAACTGAAAACTTAGCCTGCGTTCCCGGAGACAGAGTCTCCCCCTTGTTTCTGACAGGTTGAGCAGCCTCTGGTGGCAGGGCTGGCAGTGGTGCCAGCTTCCATGAGAGGCAGGGACCAAACTGCCCTGTGCCAGGGGTGAATGAGAGGGTCCTCTCTCAGTGAGTTTGGTGGAAGAGGGGATAAGAGCTACAGGACATTTTTCTTCCCAGAAGAAAGAGGCTTGCTGGTCCTCAGGGAGACACAGGCCAGTGTGAGGCAAAGAGCTGGAGAGAAAGGAATGCTGGCAGTGGCCAGTGGCACTTGTCCCCGAGGAGACTGGGCGGGAAAGACTAGGGAATAGAGAGCTGCAGGGCAGGGTGGGTACACGTCTCCTCTTTCTATGTGGCCTGTGCCAGGAGAGAGGGATGCTCAAGGAAGATGTTAGGAGTCGGGGGGGTGGGGAGTTGAGAAGAAAACCCATGCTTCACGGTCTCTGAAGAACTGGGGAGGGGATTGGTTTGGGAACAGGCCTTGCTGCGAGAGAGAAAGATAGTTACATCGGGGATTTGGAGAAAATAAGGCAGGTAGAGGTGCGTGCCCAGGGTCAAACCAGGGTTGGTGCTGATAACACTCATTTTGCCCCTAATCATAGGCCACCTTTGTGGTCTTCAGCATTTCATGTAAACTTCTTATTTTCCTCAGTCAAAGAAATTGTTAATTCCCTAAAGTCACTGACAGTGTCTTAAACTTCTGTGTATCCAAAACAGCCCTCTGCCCCTAGCAGTTCTGTGCCAGGGAAACTTCTCCCGTCTTGAATTGGATTGGGAGATTTGGGTCCTTTTCTTTCCTTTGGTTGAAATGCCCTCTCCACTTAGATACTGAATATGTTGATTTTTCTCACTGATTTGTGAGATTAGTATAAGAGAGTTTAACTCATAGGTTGTATTGTACTCTACCACGTCAAGTAGTAAACTTATTTACTCAAGTACGGCTCATTATCCACACAAGCATTCTGGTGGGTATAGTCACGGAAACCATCAATAGCCAAACCTGGCTGGACGTCAGAACCATGAGGGAGCTTGTTAAAGATGCAGCCACACCTGCATCCACCAACGAAGAGTCCTCGGGGTGGGTGGGGCGGGGAGGGTCCTAAGTACCAGCATCCGGTCAGCCAGGTTTGGGAGCCGGTGCAGAAAATAGACTGTAATGTGCGGCAGAAGTGGAGGTGGTGGGAACGAACGCAGGGATCACACAGAAGAAGTGGAGAGGAAATGTCCCTCTGGCTTCAGCCACAGAGGCCGTTTCCACGGGGACAGCACTGGGCGCGCGGGCGAGTGGGCCGGGTACTGCGAAGGTTGGCCCTGCCCGTGGTGACGGCTGTGCACCTGGAGGTGGTGAGGGGCTCGGGCATGTGGCCGCTTCTGGCAGAGTAGTGGGGGGCGTCCTTCCGAAGAGCAAAAAGCCCCAGATACTCAGGAATAGCTACAGCAAGAAATACATGGGGCAAACAGGGAAGGATTGTTCATGTCAAGATTTCCGACGTTTACTGCTGTTGTGAATGGGATGTTTTTTCCCCCACCAAAAATCTCAGAATTCAGTGTATTTACCTTGTACCTAGCTGTGTTGCTGAACTCTTAAAAGTCATCGAGATGATCTTTCTAATTTCTTGAGTTATAAGGTTGACGGTCATATTCGCTTCTCCGTGTAATCATGCCTCTTAGCTCCATCTCATGTTTTTTTTTGCATTGGCCAAAATTCCTAAAGTAATATATTCCGTTAGTAAATCTGAGGAGGTATTCTTGTGGTCCTCATTTTAATGGACCTTGTGCTTGAAATTACTAGTGACTGTACAAGTAAAAATGTAGGTGTTAAAACTTCGACATCCGAAGAGGGAAAGAAATAACCGTGTTCTTTTTTCTGCAGGTCCCTGGGTGTGACACTTTGGGAGCTTTTTGAGAATGCCACTCAGCCTTATTCCAACCTTTCCAACTTAGAGGTTCTCAACCAGGTCATTCGAGAGAGAGACACAAAACTCCCAAAGCCCCAGCTGGAGCAGCCTTACTCTGACAGATGGTGGGTAACTTCACGTCACGTTCTTTTCAGAAGATAAGGAAATCCTGTCTGCATGGGTCTTAGTTATGTATTCTCTAATTTTGAACAGTAAATGTTATGAAAAGCAATCGTTTGTATATTATTCATGACTGATTTTAGAATTAACATCCCTTTTTTTAATGTAATGCTATTTTTAAAAAATGTGTAGAACAAGCAGGAATTTATGTATTACATGCAATAAGAAAAATGTTAAGTCTGAGCTAATTAGAAAAGTCAATTCTAAGGGAGTTTCCTGTTGTGGAATTATTTTTAAATGAGGCTGTTTGTTTAAGTGATAACCCGACGTGCAAGAAGAGAGACGGGTGGCATAGACATGTTCATATTTAAATTGGCACATGCGGCTCATTTGCATAATGTATGTTGACATTTGCAAAACAAATTTACTTCTTATGATGCTCCAGACCAGTTCTTACGCGGTTTCCAATTAGGATCGGGCTCACCTGTGTCAAGGCCTCTGTCTGCGTCACCCTGTGCCCGGCTGATTGCCCCTGGAGCTCGGTGCCCCTCCGTGTGGGCGTTGCTCAGCCCCCCTACTTGCTAGAACTAACTCACCCAGAATAACTGGACATTCACGCTGTGAACTTAATACCATGACATCGTCTTTGTCTTCCCTTCCACTCACGGCAACAGTTTAAGATGCTGGCCGTATTCAGCCAGACCTTCGAGGACCAGCTCCTGGTTGCCGCCGTCTCTGGGCTTCTTTCTCTACTCTTTCCCTCCACCCTCAGCTCCTTTCATGACCCGAGGAAGCCGTGTGCTGCAGGAGATCATGGTGTCACTTTTTATTGGGGGAATAATTAGAGATTAGTCACGACAGCATCTGTCTGTGTGAATTCTTGCAAAATAAAGTGAGTAAATCTCAGAACATTAGATACGGGCATCCTTTACTAAGCAGAATACCTATGGCAGTTGTGTTAAGAGGAGAGCGTTTTAGAACTGGTTCTAAATTCGGTGGCTAAGTCTCTGGAAAACGCCAGAAGAACAGATGACAAAGCAGAAGAATTGCAGTGACACTGCAGTGTCCTGAGGACACAGAAATCTGTCTCCATTTTCCCTTTCACGCTGATACCACCGTGAGCTGAACCCCTTCAGGTGGTCGGCAGCGATTAAAGTGTCGAGGCTTCTGGGGTGTTGAGTTGGCCCAGGGGTCCTTGTGAGGTCTTTCCTTATTTTAAAACAATTCATCATCTGTCCGCTAATCACCTGTCTGTGTCGCCCAGGTATGAAGTCTTACAGTTCTGCTGGCTGTCACCAGACAAGAGGCCGGCGGCCGAGGATGTGCACAGACTGCTCACCTACCTGCGGATGCAAAGCCAGAGGGACCCGGAAGTCGACTTTGAGCAGCAGTGGAACGCACTCAAGCCAAACACAAACAGCAGAGATGCTGCAAGTAACGCCGCCTTCCCCATCCTCGACCACTTCGCCAGGGACCGGCTCGGTCGTGAGATGGAGGAGGTCCTCACCGTGACTGAAACCAGCCAGGGCCTGAGCTTCGAGTACGTCTGGGAGGCGGCCAAGCACGACCCCTTCGAGGAGCGCGGCCGGGGCCCCCCGGACGAAGCCGTGTCCTACACCGGCATCTTCTTTGCCACCGAAGCGTTTGAGAGTCCGCTCTCAGATCCCGGGCCCGGGAAGCAAGATGACAGTGGCCAGGACGTCCCCCTGCGGGCCCCCGGAGTAGTGCCCGTCTTTGATGCCCACAACCTTTCCGTCGGAAGCGACTATTACATCCAATTAGAAGAAAAAAGCGGTAGCAACTTGGAGCTGGATTACCCACCTGCACTGCTCACAACGGAAATGGATAATCCAGAAAGGGTCGGAGACACAGCATCCCAGCCTCTGACCCTCAGGAATGTCGAATTTGAGGAGTCCAGTACAGATGAGGATTTCTTCCAGAACACTACAGACCCCAAGGATGCCAGGGTACCCGAGGATGTGCATGTTACCAAGGGCCCCGAGAGCCCTTTCGACAGTATATTTAATGATCTTGACAAATCAGAGGCTTTGCCCAGTCACCAAAAAATATTTGACTTAATGGAACTAAATGGAGTCCAAGCTGACTTTAAGCCGACCACCTTAAGCTCAAGTTTGGATGACCCCAGAGAGTCAGTAATTACGCACCACTTGCAGAAAGAAAAGCCCCGTAAGCTTTTTGACTGTGAGCCTCTTTGCTCATCAGAAAACCTCGTGCACCAAGATGGTTTCGATCAGTTGGATGTTGAAGAATTGTCAGAAAACTTTTTATTTCTTCAAGAGAAGAACTTACTGAAAGACTCCTTGTCCAGCAAAGAACATATAAATGATCTTCAAACAGAACTTAGAAATGCTGGTTTTCCTGAAACCATATTAGAAAGTCCGAGTAGAAACTCACTAGATGCTGAGTTTAAGTTTGCTGAAAATAAACCAGGCTCTTCTTTGCTGCAGGAAAACGTCAGCGCGCAGGGCAGAGGCCCGGGCGTGGCGCCCAAGGACGGCACTTGGGACGCGGCCTCGCCGCCTTGCCCGAAGGCGCAGGTACCTCCTACCTCGCTCGAAACAGAGGGGCCGCCTCACGATGTCGCTCCAGGTGTGCCCCTGAAGCGGGGCGGAGCTAAGCCCATGTGTTTGGATGTCAGTGTCCGTGAAGACGGTGTCTGCCGAGAGGTAAACCCAGACTCCACGCCCGCCCCGGTGGACACATCTCCCACCGGCGACGGGTCCCGAGACCTGACTCCCCAGAGGGAGGGGGCCTTGAGACTGACCCAGAGCGACTCAGGCCTTGTCCACAGCACTTTGGCCAGCAAGGTGAGTATAGGGAACAGCCTTCCAGAACTGAGGCAGAACTTACAAAGTCAACCACCTTTGGAAGACCACTGCCGTCGAGGCCTGCCCGAGAGAGCCTTAGAGGCCGTGGATGCTCTGAGTCAGCTGGGCTGTAAAGATGCTGCTACAGAGGAGCGGGGCTTGGTGTCTGCCCTCTCCTTGGACTCTGCCAGTCAGGACAGCCTTCTAGAGGACAGCTTGTCGACGCCCATCCCGACTTCGGAGCAGTCTGTGGAGACCCCAGGCTCCCTGGACTCGGTGGATGTCCGTGAGGTTTTACTGGGCTCCTTAGGCCCTCACACGCCACAGAGACTCTTGCCCCCCGATAAGCCTGCGGACAGTGGCTACGAGACGGAGAACCTGGAGTCCCCCGAGTGGACGCTGCACCCGGCGCCCGACGGCGCCATAGCCCCCGACGCAGGCTCGGCGGGCGACGGCGTTCGCGGGGGGCCACCTCCCAACCCCGTCGTCGTCGTCTCAGACGCAGTCGATGGCCACAGGGGTGCAGAGGTCACCTCTCAGACTTCTGCCCCTGGCTGCCAGGGCTCGTACCGAGACTCCGCTTACTTCTCGGACAATGACTCTGAGCCCGATAAGAAGTCAGAGGGGGTCCTGGGAGCCTCGGCATCGGCCTTGGGAGCAGACCAGCCCCTGCCTGAGCCAGGCGCCCCAGAGCAGAGTCCCAGCCCCCCGGACGGCTGCCTGGAAACCAGCAGCAGCCAGCCTGGCCAAAGGTGTCCCCCTGCTCGGCAGAACGCCAGTCACCTGGAGTCAAGAGAAGCGGCAGAACCAGCACCCGCTGGCGCTTCCAGGCAGATGCATCCCCCCGATGACGGTGAGGCCGGCAGCCCCTCAAGTCTGCTGAACTCGGAGCTCAGCAGCGGGGATGACCTCGAGGCCCAGGAGGAGCCCCCCTGCACGCTGGCTTCCACCGGAACCAACACCAACGAACTCCTGGCGTTTGCAGATGCCTCCCTCCGCTCTGGCGGCCCAGCAGCCCCGATGGCGGAGAAGGCCTTGCGCGGCCACTCCGAGGGCCCCAAGCTGAAGGAGCCAGACGTCGAAGGGAAGTACCTGGGGAAACTCGGCGTGCCAGGGGTGCTCGACCTCACCGAGGACGGAATCGACGCGGACGAGGAGGACGAGAACAGCGACGACTCGGACGAGGACCTCCGGGCCTTCACCCTGCACAGCCTCAGCTCCGAGTCGGAGGACGAGGCGGAGCACATAGTGCCCGTGGTCCTCAGCCGTGAGGACGGCCGCCATCTGCGGAGCCTGCTGAAGCCCTCAGCCTCCGCGGACCAGCCGCCCGACGACTGGAAGAAAGAGAAGAAGGCGGTGACGTTTTTCGATGACGTCACAGTCTATCTCTTTGACCAGGTATCTGTTGTCTGTCACCTCCAGGTTGTCCTGCTAGGGAATTCCAGAACGTGTTAGGGGAACAAGGTGCTTGTTTTTTCTGATTGCCGTTTCGAGGCCACGGATTGTTTTGTGATAACTCAGGAAAAGGAATTTGGGGTTGGCTACAGTGTCAGTTCCAAGAACACGCAGAAATGGGGTTTGCACAGGGAACAACTGTTACATTACAGGAAGAAGATCTGCGTGCTCTTCCTGGGTGTCCTGGCCGAGTCCTGCTGAAGTCGCTAACCCTTTCCAGACCAGATTTTTATACTCTTGACAGTCGGCAGGAATGCCCAGCGTGCAGGTGCTGCTTGAACAGTCCGAGGCTCACGTGTAGCCCTGGAGACACCGACCAGCGGCCCTGCCTGTGGAGTGGGGATGGGGATGGGGCAGCAGGACAGAGTGTGTGGCCCTCCCGGCCAGGGGCTGGCCCTGCCCTCCTCCCTGTGGTTGCGCAGGCTGCCTGCTGTCGCCACTCAGGGGGCCAGCCTTCGGCCTCTTTAAAAATGAGGCAGCCTACAATTCAACCTTTCTTTTTTTTTTTTTTTTTTTTTTAACTAGTCTTCGTAGCCCTTGAATTTGCTTCTTGAATCAGCTGGATTGTAAGTGAAGCTCCCGTTCTAGAAGGCGTGGGAGTCCTTGTTGGTTTCTTCTTGGATCTGCTTGCCCTCCCTTTGTGTTTAGTCCTTGGAACCGAGACCTTGGTATCTCAGCCTCTCGTTCAGCATTGGGCCTCTTGGGCCCCACACTTGAGGCTCTGCCCACACCCGTGGGGGTCCTGGGTGCCGCCCCGCCTCTTCCCTGGGAGCTGGGTCTGCTTTCAGTTGCTCGTTACTTTACGCGTTGTCGCTTCTGTTCTCTTTCTACGGTGTCGCTCAAAAAAATTTGAACTGTGGCGTGTGGGGCAGGGAGGGTAGAGGTAGTTAAGTGTTTGGGAAAAGAAAACGGAGACTCCTGGCCCCAGCCTCAGTTCACCAGATCTGTGAGAGGGGCCGGGAGGCTTATACACATCCCAGCTTCAGAACCTGAGGGCTCAGGGAGCCTGGGAAACTGGTTTGCCATTTTTTTTTACTGAGAGTGGAAGAGAGAAGGGATCACCTGGCCCCAGATTTTGTGTTTTGTTATCAGTCGTTCGAATTCACGTATCCCTTTCTTCACCTTCTCTGTGAACTTGAATTGTACCGAGACTTCACCACAGAGCAGACAATCTGTAGGTGGGATAGAAAGAGTTACAAAGTGTGTGCTGTGAGCAGTGGTGGGTGAGGGCTGGGGAAGATGTCTGGGGGGTCTAGTTGCAGCAGAGGGATGGACTCAGCTCCCGTGGAAGCGCCCGCCTTGGCTACAGAAGGGCTGCACTCGTGTGACGACTTTGCGGGGGGCGGGGGGGGGCGGTGATGTTTTGGTGGCTTCAGAAGACAGGGCAGGATGGCATGAGATCGAGATTCAAGGCATGAGAACGAAGGTACAGAAATCAAGTGTAAGACATGCTTAGTAGACGTGAGATTTGAGAGGCTTAGTGTCGTGGAGAAAGTTGGGAAGTGGGTGAAGTCCTGAAAGTCTTCCTTTCTGTGGTCTCGAGTCAGTTTTCTCATGCGCTCCAGGCAGTGTCCTTGGAGTAGCAGCCCCCTGCTGGCTCAGGCTGGCGGCTGGTAGATTTTCTCCTGCTTCTCTTACTGTGCAGCTTAACAAGCTGGTTTTGAAGTAGCTTCAGTGCCTTAGCTCCAGAGTTTTAACTGAGCACTCCTGGGTTTTGGCAGTTCTGTGTCTTGGTTATTTCACTGTTGGTTCAGCAGATGCTTGGTGAACACTTATTGTATGTAAAGCAACTTTCTCGTGAAATCACGGCACAGTGAGTGAGCGGTCTGGGTGCCGGCACTTCACGCGCAGGGTCTCCTTAGCTTCCCCACACATCGGTGGTCTCCCATGTGCCTCTCGTGGGCCCTAAGTGGGCCTGGCGGGGTGTTTGACCCTCAGCTCTCACACTGCCCCTTCCGGACGCACAGTGTTCTCAAGGCCAGAACGGTGGACAGTGATGCTTGCTTACAATTAACGGGACACCTGGCTGCCCTCCAGCCTGTCACAGGGCAGATGAGCTCTGAGCTCAGGCCCATGCGTCGCAGCGCTGGTCATTGTAACGACGGGGCCGGGGCTCGGCAGTGTGGCCTTGGAGCCGTGTAGAGCCACGCTCGGGACACCTGCGTCGTAGTCTTACAGCCAGGAGCCCCCAGAGATGTGAGGTGGACTGCCTGTCCTGGGGCAGATGGGGAGCCTGGGGGCCTGTGTGCTGCTTTTCTATATTCACAAAAATATTCTACTGGGATTTTGATGGGAGTTGCATAAAATCCATAGATCAGTTTGGGGGAGAATTGACATGTTTACTGTGTTGGGGCTTTCAACTCATGAGCACGGCACGTCTCTCCATTTATTCAGTTCTTAGTGTTTTGTAGTTTTCAGCAGGCAGATCCTCTGTGTGTTTTGTTAGATCTATACCTAAGTATTTCATTTCTTGGGGAGCTAATTTTAAAATTTTGGTTTCCATTTGCTCCTTGCCAGTATATAGAAACGTGATTGACTTTTTTCTTAATTAATTAATTAATTTTTTATTTTTGGCTGCGTTGGGTCTTCATTGCTGCATGCGGGCTTTCTCTAGTTGCGGTGAGCAGGGGCTACTCTTAGATGCGGTGTGTGGTCTTCTCATTGTGGTGGCTTCTCTTGTTGCAGAGCACGGGTTCTAGGCATGCGGGCTTCAGTAGTTGTGGCTTGTGGGCTCTAGAGTACGGGCTCAGTAGTTGTGGCACACGGGCCTAGTTGTTCTGCGGCATGTGGGATCTTCCCAGACCAGGGCTTGAACCTGTGTCCCCTGCATTGGCAGGCAGATTCTTAACCACTGAGCCACCAGGGAAGTCCCTCAACACATTTTCCTTGATTTTCCTTGAGACTTTTCCTTTGACCCACGGATTATTTATAAAAAATATTGTTTAATTTCCAAGGGTTGGAGATTTTTTTTTTACCTTTCTGCTACTGATTTCTAGTGTAATTCCATTTTGGTCAGAGAACATATCTTGTAGGGTTTCAACTCCTTTAAATGTGTTGTTTTGCTGTAGAGCCGGGATATGGTCTATCTTGGTGAATGTTCCATGGGCACCTGAAAGAGTGTGTATTTTGCTTCTGGTGGGTCGATTGCTCTGTAAATGTCAGATGCAGTTGGTTGTTCATTTCTTCTGTATTGTTACGGATTTTTCTGTCTACTTGTTCTGTCTATTACTGAGAGAGAAGTGTTGAAGTCTCCGGCTATAATTATGGATTTGTCTGTTTTCATTTCTGTCCGTTTTTGCTTCATCTGTTTTGTAGTTCTGTTAGCTTCATACACATTTAAGATCATTATATCTTCTCGGTGAATTGACCTTTTGTCATTATATGATGTCATTCTTTATTCCTTTCTCTGATATTCATAAAGCTACTGTGGCTTTCTTTTGAGTAGTATTTGTATGATGTCTCTTTTTTCATCCTTATACGTACCTGTATCCCTGTACTTGATAGTAGTTTCTTGTGGAAAGCACATAGGTGGTTTTCAAAATCTATTCTGAAACTTTTTGTCTTTTAATTGGTATTTTATGCCACTTACATTTAATAGAATTATTTGTATTTGGATTTAGGTGCACCATTTTATTCAGTGTTTTTGTTTGTTCCTCTGGTTGTTATTTCTTTTCTTCCTCTTTTTGCTTTCTTTTGGGTAATTTGAACAATTTTTAGAACTACCTTTTATCTATGCATTTCTTACTATATGTCTTCTCTTAGTGTAGTTTTTGGAGTGGTTCTTGGGTTTACAATGTACATACTTAACTTTTCACAGCCTCCTTAGAATCGGTGTTTTACCATTTCAAGTGGAATATAAGAACCCCTGTAGCCTGTGGGCCCTTCATCCCCCCCACCCCTTTTCTTCAGGTTGTCTGATGTGTCATATGTTTATTTATCAAAAACCCCATCACACAGTGCTCTATGCTTTACTTCTAGTCATCAAACGTTTATGTTTTAAGAAACGGAAGAGGAGAGGAATAGGATTATATCCACTCAGATAGTTACTACTGTTCTTTTTTCATTTCTGATGTTCCAGGTTCCTTTTTATTATCATTTCCCTTCTGTTTGAAGAAGCTTGTGTGGCTTTTTTTTTTTTTTTTTTTTTTTTTTAACAAATTCTCTTAGCTTTTCTTCATCTGAGAGGGTCTTTATTTTACACTCATTTCTTAAGGATATTTTCTCTGAACATAGACTTCTGAGGTGATAGCTCTTTTCTTTCCGCATTGTCCCTGGCTGCTTTCAGGAGTTTTTTTTCTTTGTCTTTGGTTTTCAGTAGTATGATTATGGATTTCTGGAATACAGGCATGGATTTCTTTGTATTTATCTCATTTTAAGTTTGCAAAGCTTCCTGAACCTGTAGTTTTATGTCTTTCACCAGATTTGAGAAGTTTTCAGCCATTGTTTCTTCTTTTCTTCTTCACCACACTCTGTCTCTCTGTTTCTGGGACTCCAGTGTTACACCTTTTGGTGATATCCTAGTATATAGGCCCTGAGGCTCTGTTCTTTTCTTTCCCTCCAGTGTTTGCTTTTGCTGTTGTTCAGACCGGATCGTTTCTGTCGATCTGCTTCACATTAACTTATTCTGTCCTCTCTCATGTCCATCCGGCTATTGAGCCCGCCCAGTGAGTTTTAAAATTTTGGTTATTGTATTTTTCTGTTCCAAAATTCATTATTTTTATCTATTCTTTTGCTGAGACTTTCCCATTCATTTCCAGTGTGTTTTCCCATACTTTGTAAGAGCATATTTATAATTGTTCTCAGGGAATCCCAACATCTAAGGACATCTTGGCATTGGCATCTGTTGATTGTTTTTTCTCCTGGGAATTGAGGTTTTCCTTATCCTTTGTTTGCTGAGAAAGTTTAGATTGTCCCCTTGCTATTTTATCGGATTCTGTGCCTTGTTTAGATTCTATGGATAATGTTGATATTTTCTTCTTAGAAGGCGTTGACCCAGTTGGGTTCAGGTCACAAGTTCCAACCCCCCTTCTGGGGATTGGGGTCCCCTTTCAGAGCCTTTGTTGTGCTGTTTGAACCTGTCCTGTGCGTGTGCCACCCCCTGGCGAGACTGGACCTTGGCAGTGGTCTCCCTGAAATTCAGTTCTCAACGCTTTGGTGTGCTGTTTAGGGTCAGATCTACCCTGAGCAGCTGGGGGTAAGCCAGGAGCTCATAAACAACTGATGGGATCCCTTTTTTGAGCTCCCCCCTGCCTGGGCTGTCCAGTGTCTTGGCCACTCTCTTCTTGGTCCTCCGGCCAGAAGGCTGGGCTTCGGGTCACCACAGTACGCTGTGCAGCTGTGCAGCGGGAGGACGGAGAGGGAAAAGGCGTGTGGGTGCTCCAGGCAGAGAGGAAGCTCACCGCCCTCAGAGTTACAGGTGCCTGCCACCCCTGCTGCTGTCACCCAGGATTGCTTGGGCTGGGAGCAAGAGAACAGGGGGAGAAAAGCAAACCCCTGGAATTTCCTCTCCTCTTTCTAAGCATCAGAAGACCCCCCCCCCGTTCCTGCATCTGGAGCCAGGACCCAAGTGGCAGGGGTGGGGTGGAGGGGTGGGGTTGGTTCACCGCTGGCTTGGTGTCCTTTGACTCCCGCGCTCTGCCCCAACCTGCCTGCTGCGTCTCCTCCTCCGAGGTCTCCCGTGGCCACTTTGTATGTCTGCCTAGGATTTAGAGCCCGTTCCACGGGAGAGATGGGGCGTGGACTCCCGGCCCACCTTCCCCAGGGGTGGGAGGGACAGGTCACAAATGGTCAGCGAGGGCCCCTGTCCCAGGGCTCCTGAAAGCAGGCGCTGGCTGATGGGAACTTATGTTGGGCTTTTCAGGAGACCCCGACCAAAGAGCTGGGCTGCTGCGGAGGAGAGGCGTGCGGGCCGGGGCTGAGCAGCCCCACACCGTCGTCAGACTCCCCCTACCCGAGCAGGTGCATGAATTCCGAAAGTTCCACTGATGAAGAAGGTATCTCATTGGCAGGTTTAAAAGGCAACTAAACATGAGTGTGATGTGAGCTGTTTCTGAGGATAACTTCACATGTCTGTCGCCCTGAGGGTGTGGGGTGGGCAGCTCTGCCGTCTGCAGCCAGGGTGGTCTGTGCCCCTCTGAGCCCACCTGGACGCCTGCACTGCCCTCTCTGTTCCTTGAAACGAAGTCATGAAAGGAGAGTTACTTTTATGTCTTACTTCCAGGTGGAGGCTTTGAATGGGACGATGACTTCTCCCCGGACCCTTTTATGTCAAAGACAACGAGTCACCTCCTCCGCTCCAAACCTTCCCTTCAGACATCCAAGTACTTCTCCCCGCCGCCGCCGCGGAGCACGGAACCCAGCTGGCCTCACGGGGCGCCCTACTCCAGGTTCTCCATCACGCCCGCCAGCATCGCCAGCTTCTCTCTCACGCACCTCACAGACTCGGACATGGAGCAGGGAGGTGAGCAGGGTGCGGAGCCAGGGCAGGGCCGGCTGCCCAGGAGCGGGGTGCTCTCCCGGTGCTGGCAGACAAGGCTGTTCGAGTCTTTACGAAGAGCTCACAGCCTTGGCAGTGTGCTCCGGAGCCCCGGCCCCCACTTCCGGGCTCCGTCTCTGCCCTGCTGGGCCCGGTGGCCCTGGGGCTGCTCTGCCACCTTTCTTCTCCTTTTTCCCTTTGTTCTATCAGCTCCCAACCCCCATCCCTCCTTCTCTCCCCCAGAGAGGAGCAGCTCTTCAGAAAGCTCATGCTCTGAAGAACACTTGGCCCTGACTTCGGGCTTGAACCCAAATGCATTCGGGCCCCTCCCCTGGGAATGTTGATTTTGCCATTAAGTCCTAGTCTTCGCGTGCCACCAGAGGGCCCGGGGGAGGTCATGGGCCGGGCACATTTGAAGTAGTGGTATCTGAACATATGGATCCTTTTTTCCCCACAACTAGATTGAAGATAAATGTTAATAGGTACACTTTTTTGATGTGAAGTTTGCAGATCAAATAATAATAACTGTGAAATATAAAGGCTTTTATTTGTGTTTGTCCTGGGTTTAATTGTGCCGATTAGATAACGCCCATGACCTAATGATCTGTTGGGGGCAGATGTGTGGGGCTCAGAGCCAGTTCTCTCCCGCGCCCAAAGCATTGGCACTGAGCAGCGTGTGAGCCGCGCAGATGTGTCTGCGAGAGAGCCTGGCAGGTGCTGCTGTCGCAGGAAGCGGTGAGCGGCCGGGCAGGTGGCTGAGAGCCACACTTCTAGCTTCAGTTCCTCTTTCTGCAGCAAAGCTCAGACGCCGTCCACACTGTTTTTATCTGTGACGATCGTTTTAAAACACAGCTTTGCTTGCTCTCTCCTAATAGGAAGCAGCGAAGATGGGGAGAAAGATTAGGTGATGCTAAGGCACCTTGGGCCCAGGCGGCTCCCCGGCGGCGGCGTTTCTGGCTGCCCAGTGGCACCCACTCGACAGCTGCTGACATGGGAAGCGGAGGAGGACTCAGGAGGCCGAGGGAACGGCGCCGCGGGACGCCCGGCCAGGCGTGGTCTCCCAGCTCGTCCAGCTCGTCCAGAGCTAATTGCTGCCCTCGCCGCCCTGCCAGCTGGAAGGGCCGGCGCACCTGCCGTCCACGGGGAGCCTGAGCCTGGCCAGCGTGGGAGGCTGTCGTCTCTGGGCGGTTTCTGGTTCCCATGTGGGGTGTTCTCTGCGTCCGCACCTGTGCATCCCGTCCGTGCACAGGTCCCCGAGGACCACGATGGGAATTGGCACCAGTGAGCCATATTTATTGTTTTTAAAGAAATCACTAATTGCTTTCTGTAATTGCACTGTGGATAAATGTCCTGAGAGTCCCTGATATTGTACAGAATCTTAAATTATTCAAGGAAAATAAGGCAGGTCAAGCTGGTGCTATCCACTAGTTTGATTTTTTTTTCTTCTGTTTTATAGTTTGTTTGCATGGTACTTGTAAAGCTTAAGTATTTTGAGTGTTATGCTGTCTTTAGCAATTGTTGGAATTGTACATATGGTACTCTTTCGTAAATGATAAATGATTCTGAATGTTAGTGTTTTATGTTCTTATAGGAAATATTTTTGATGAGTCCAAGAAGACTGCTCTGTTTTGCTGATTGAATGAAACACATTTCTGTCTCTTCTCTCTAAGGTGGTTTTTTCCTTGTTGCAGTTGAGGCTTCTCTGAGGGGCTGACGGGTCTTGCAGCCCCTCTGTGTGATTCTCCCACCCTCCCCTCCCCCAACTTTTAAAAAACCCTTTTGGTAAAAATCGACAGGTGGTTCCCAGAGCTCAGCTTGGTTGGAACATCCAGGTCCCCCCGTTGTCCCCAGGGGCCACGAGGCCTCCTCCCAGCTGGGCCCCAAGTCACTTCCCCTCAGAGCCGGCTCTTCTGCTTGGTTTCTAGAAGCGCAGACAGCGGTGGCTTGAGGGCCCTTGTGTGGTCACTCCTCCCTTCAGGAGCATAGAAGCGGCTCCACGGAGGGCCCTGGGGGCCGAGGACGGTTTGTGTTCATTCTATCTGTGCGCTTGAGGTGTTGAACTTCTCACAGCCCCCAGAGCCAGTCCGGATCACGTCCCGTCCATGTGTGGCTGGTCTCTGTAACCGAGGCAATACACTACATCCCGCAGCCGTGAGGACGACGGAGGAGCCTCCACAGCCAGCACGTCCTCCTGGTTGGGCCCTCGGGCAGCCCGAGTGGCCGTCGCCCCCAGACGCCGCCCCGGGCTCATCTGCACTGACCCCCGCCTTCTGCGTTAAGCCCCCAGTTCTCCCCTTGCTCTGAAAGGACCGAGTGTGTCCAGTGCAGCCTTGTGATGTTGGCAGGTGTCGGGTGTTGGTAATAAGAAGCTGACCTCACTCTGCGGCCCTCGAGTTCTGCTCTGCCAGCAGCGTGGCAGCCAGTGTATACGGGTGGGGCCTTGGGGCTGGGTCCCCGCACGCTGGCCCCTCACCCCAGGGGTTTCCGGTGCTGACGTGCTTTCCCGACTTGAGCGAGAGGCTGGGATGACCCTCCAGGCCCGCCTGGGGCTGCAGGACATCGGTCACGGGAGCTTGGGGACCCGATGCAGGTGTGTGCGCTGGCTAGAGTTGACGTAGTAAATTGTGACCTATGTTATCAATTCTGGCTCGCCCCCTTTTTATACTAGCAATGACTTTCCAGAGCGGCAGGGGCGCCCTTCCCCTCCCCCCGGTGTGAGCACAGAGCACTGCCAGAGCCGGACCCTGGGACGTGCATGTTGAAAACACAGTTAACAGGGCATTAGGAGGTGATTTTGCCAAAACTGTCATAACTCTCAACTTCTTGCTCTGGAGACTTCCAGGGTTTTCTGAATTTTTACATCTACCAGTCTTGGTTAAAAGAAAAATGAGAGGCAGTTATACTAGTTTTTTTAAATTTACAGGTTTAAGGAGTTCAGATCTAATGACTAAAATCAAGTAGATCCATAGACTAGATAGTCTTCTTCTACAGTCAGCCTGTGGTAAATTTATTGATGCTTTGGGGCTGTACATTTTTCACTATGATTAAGGAGATTTTTAACAACATAATTCCCATTTTAATTTATTTTAAGGTCTACATCACTCTGATACAATGAATTGCCAAAAACATTTTATACAGGGAGCTAGGGGTGGGGCTGGGTTGGAGTAGTAGGTCTTAGTGTGGTGTTGCATGGTCGGGTAGATTTTATATTTATAATAAACATGGGAATTAACATGTTCTTTTGAAATCTCAAGTAATACACAGGAAATTATGTAGATTAAAATTTTCTGCCCATTTTTGAAATGTCAGCATGTGCTTTGTTGTTTGTTTCAGTTTTCTTTTCACTCGGTTACCAGTAGGTGGGTTTGTAAACCGCTTTTGTTCTAATAAGTTACACAATGAAATAGTATCAGTGGAATTCTCTAGATCATGTGGGTGAGGTTTGTCATACCTGGCTCACAACGATATTTCCTGGCCTCCTTTGGGATCTGTCTTACTTCGGTGGAGTTTACGTATCTTAAGTCCTACAATAAAAATAATCTAACCTTCATCTCCTTCCTAGCTAGATGTTAATTTGTGTTATCAAAGGACTTGGTCATTAAGCCGGTAAGAGCAATGTAGAAAAAGTGCTCCCCCCAAATCCTTCTGAAACTTGGACTGTGCGTCTGGGTAAGAAGCCATTCATCTTAAGGGTGAAGAAGCTCCAAGAGGCTGAATGGAGAACAGAGTATCTGTTCTATTTTTGAGTGTACAGGCGATTGTTTCTATGAAAATGGGTTTATCTAAGAAAGGCCTTGGTATGTCTTGCTACCCTGAAACCCCTTTCAAAGCCTCCTTCTTTTATTAACACTTTCCACAGGGTGTCCGTGGGGTTAATGGCTTTCTGTACGTTTGTCCTGAGGGCCCAGGTGCAAGGGAGGCAGCTCAGCCCGTCATCTGAAAATTCCAGAAGCGAACCAAGTGTGAGGCTGGGGACGCCGGGCTTCAGTTACGAGGGGCTTCAAAATATTAGCCTTAGGAGAAGTAGCCTTAAAATGAGAATGGGCGTACACAGTTACTTCAGGTGTAAGTCTCAAAAACAACGTTCCTTAGTAACGGGGTTGGCCCAAGCTTTGGCTATCAAGAAGTAAAACACTCTTTGGTATGTAAATTAATTCTTAAAAGATGTGCGGACAGTATTGAATCGCCAACAACCTGTTATTTGAAGGGCTGGAACACGGTTAAGTTCAAGTTGGCACGGGCGTAGATAGACGGTAACAGCGGGCCCGCTGTGAGTACCCACTGCTTCATTCCAGCCGCAAATGAGGACGCATGGGGCCATCCCACCTCCGAGGTTTCCCTGTTGTGCTTTAACACAGTTGTAAGAGGTTCATGGCAATATAACAGTTAATGAACTTTCAGTTCCAATCGTGTACATTTTTAAATTGTGAGATTTTTACTGTATATTGATGCATAGTATGATTCAATAAACTGCTTGTAATTTAAAAACTATTTAATATTGAAAATAAATATAGTTATATATTTATAGATTCTGTTACCGCATTGATTCTGTGTGTTTTCCACGGTGTAAGGCCTGGGGTGGGCGGTCTGGCACCGCCCCACTGTGGGTGCTTGGAGCCTGCAGCCCTGGGTCACTCACTGCCCTGGTCTCTAGGGATGGGATGCCCTTTTCTGGGACAGACCTAAACCCCACGCACCCGAGAACACGAAGATTTGCGTAATCACCGGAAAACTAGCATGGACTGTTTGTGCTGCCATAAAGTGTACCTGTAATTCAAACATTGATGAATTTCAGAAGCATTTTTTTGTTGTTTTTTTTTTTAGTATTTATTTACTTATTTGGCTGCACCGAGTCTTAGTTGTGGCACGCGGGATCTTCGTTGCCGTGTACGGGATCTTCACTGCGGCACACGGGCTTCGTAGTTGCGGCACGCATGTGGGATCTAGTTCCCCGACCAGGGATTGAGCTCCGGCCCCCTGCATTGGGAGCGCGGAGCCTTAGCCACTGGACTGCCAGGGAAGTCCCAGAAGCGTTTTAATTTCTGAGATCCAGCCTCTAAGGAGCGCTAAGCCCAGAGGCCAATCAGCTCAAAACCAGCCTTTCTGCTCCCCGGGTGTCCCCTCCTTGCTGTCCTGGTCCCAGCTGTCACAAGCAGGGAAATGGGCCTCCTTGTACCAAAATAGGGGCCTGGCCCCAGCTCAGGTTACACCAACTGCAGAGTGACCCTCGGGGAGTGGATGGGGGAGACCTGTGCACTCCCATTCCCAGAGCCCAAGACAGGCAGCGCGTGGCAGTGTCCGGGGGAAGTGCGGGGCCAGCGTAGACCCTGGGCCTGCAGGACCGGAGCCGGTGGGAGCCCAGGACCGTGTGCCGCCGCGGGTCCTGCTGCGCTCCGGCGCCTCCCATCAGCCCCCGAGACCCCTGTGCAGTTGCTGCTTTTAACGCCTTATAGTGAGTGCTCCGGTCAAAGGCGAGGAAACTGAGGCAGGGGACGATGAAGTAAAGCAGGTGGGTGGCAGCCGGTTTTGAGCTCGAGCTGCCTCTAGCCCCTGGAGACCTAAAACCGATGACCAGTTATTTCTCGGTGAGCTGCCCACAGGCGGCCGGGCAGATGCTCCCCGGGCAGGGCTCCGCCGGCTCGCACCTGGCCCGGCGCCGCGGGCGTGGCGGGGTCGGGTCCTCAAGCCCCCGGTGCTGCAGGGTCCTCCCGAAACGCGGGGTGAGGGCGCGGGGTGCCTGGGCTATTGCTCTTCGGGGCTGTGGCCGCCGCCCGTTTGAGAAACTCTTATTACCGCAAAACGGCTTTTGCACGAATCTGACTTTGGCTCCGTGTGCTGAGCCTTAACCCCAAGGCCAGGTGCGGCGGCCAGGTGCTTCCCCTCCGCGCCGGCCGGCTAGCAGCGAGGCCGGCGGAACTGGCTCCGGGGGCCTGCGCGGGGCGGGGAGGCGGCCCGGGAACCCTTCGTGGGCGGGCGGGGACCGCCCGCGGCGCCTAAAGCGACGTGTCCTTGCCCCCGTGGGCAGCCCCAGCGCGTGCGGCCACGGATCCCCAGGTAACGGGGTTGGGGTGCAGGTGGGGCGGCGGGGAGAGGACCCTGGGGCAGGGCCGGGTGGCGTCTGGAGGGAAACCTGGGTGGAGGGTCCGGGTCTCGAGCTCTGGCCGCCGCCATCCACGTGTTGGGCCTGGGGACTGCGGCGGGCTCTGGTCACCGTCCGCCTCTGACCTCCGACGGCCTCCTCACGTCCACAGCCATTCTGGCACCAGTGTTGTCCCTGCATGTGTGACGTCCAGTGGGGCAGGACTGTGAGTGTAGTGGTCGGAGTTGGTACCTGTCCGTCCAGGCGACCAGGAGGTAGTGCAGCCTCGGGCAGAGGGCCTGCCCTGGGCTAGGATGGGGCCGCGCCTCTAGGCGGTCTCAGCCAAGTGTCAACGGCCACCTAAGCCCAGGAGGCACTCAGGAGGCAGTGAGGGGCATGGGGCCGGAGAAAGGTTCAGGGGTCAATACGTGTCACCCAGTGGGGAGAGGGGGCCACCAGACCAGGGAAAGGTCTGAGGGGTCAGTGTAAGGTCAGAC
>NW_020173230.1:844143-858998 GCF_003031525.2 Neophocaena asiaeorientalis asiaeorientalis
GCTCAACAACGCCTTCCAGGCGCTGCGCGAGGTCATCCCGCACGTGCGCGCCGACAAGAAGCTCTCCAAGATCGAGACGCTCACGCTGGCCAAGAACTACATCAAGTCGCTGACCGCCACCATCCTGACCATGTCCAGTGGCCGCCTCCCGGGCCTGGACGGGCCAGTCCCCAAGCTCTACCAGCACTACCAGCAGCCGCAGCAGGCGGCCCGGGGCGCGCTCGGGGCCTCCGAGGCCCCGCCCGAGGGCCACCTGCAGAAGTTCTCCACGCAGATCCACAGCTTCCGCGAGGGCTCCTAGCACGCCGCCCCGCCCGGGTCAGCGGCCCCGCCCGCCCCTCCCAGCCCTGGGCCCTCCGTGCCCCGCGGCTCCGTTTCCCTGCACACTCTGCGCAGCCCTGGGCACGTCCCAGGGCCCAGGGACAAGACCGGTGAGTGGCCTGGTGGAGGCCACGGCTCTGGGCAGCATGAGGCCCATACCTCCACAAGGTCCCAGGGCTGCCTCGTCATCGTCTAGGCAGGAGGTGGCCGGCCCTTGTCACTAACTCCTCTTCACTCCCGCTCCCTGCCGAGGTGAGGGGAGATTCCACGCAAAGGTTTGCTTGGGTAAGTTCCCCAGTTACTGCTCAGGCCCAGGCCCAGGCCCAGGGCGGAGCCTCCCCCAACCTGCACCATAGCCTCCTCGTTCGGGGTAAACTGAGGCACGGAGCAAACAAAGCCCACAGCCTCGAGGGGAGTGGGGCTGAGCAGAGGTGCTTGAGTGTCTAGTTCAGCATCTATCAGCGAGAAGCACCTGTCAGGTCCCCTCCCATTAATTCTGAAGGGACCTTGTCGGGGAGAGGGGCTGGGGTCTTGGCTCCTCCGGGTGGGGCTCCTGACCATGGACGGTCTGCGGCCCGTCACCGAGGGTACCGGAGACGGGGCTGGGGGGGGTCGGGCAGAGAGGCTGCTAGGCCATGGTTCCCCTGAGCAGTCAGGGGTCTCCTGCAGGGAGAGGGTCTGTCCCCAGGCCTCCCTCAGGGTCCCACCGAGGTTTGCCACTCATTGTGGTGTTTGTGGTCGTGTAAGTGGCAGAAGGTAGTCTGACAGACTTCAGGATGTTCTTGGGTCCTGGTTGCACTTGGGGGCCCCTGCGGGGAGGAGCCTGGGGTGGCAGGGACTCCCCTCCCCCAGCGGGTGCCGCTCCTTAAAGACGGGACTGAAGCTTGGCAGGTCCCCACCGCCTCGGGCCACGCTTCCTTCTGTGGCGTTCCCACCCCGCTGGCTCTGACAGGCTTGGCGACTTTGCTCCCAACCCTGCTGGCAACTCCTCTCCCTTGTCCGGCTGCCCACAGCCAACATGGGGAGGGGACAGGGCCCTCTGCCTCTCGGGTAGGAAGCCCAGCCACAGGGCTGCGGAGAGGCCGGAGTTGGCCTGGCACACGGGGCCGGGTTCCCCGTGCCCAGATCTGCCGCAGAGCCGTCAGGGGCCAGGCACCTCTGCACGCTCTGCGTGGGGCTGAGCCAGGCCGGGAGCGGGGCTGCCGCAGCTGAGGACCCAGCCTCCGTGTACGGCCTCACCCTCCCGCCCTGGCAGTCCCGGCCCCGGCCACTTAATGCCCCGCCCGGCTTGGCATCAGCCCTGGCCTCGTCAAGGACAGCAGGTGGCACCCCTGGAAAGAGCCATGAGGGGCTTCAGTCCCAACTTTCCAGGTCAGACACCAGCCGACACCCCTGCCCCCCCCCACCCACAACACCCCAGTCGCTAGGCCCCAGTGCCTGGTGGCCCCCGGAGGCCTGGTCTGGTCCTGGCCCCATCGCCCCAGCCGACCTTCAGCATGGGTCGGGGGGGGACCCCAGGTGTCCTGGCCTGCCCCCCAGGGGTGGCCACACGGGAAGGTCAGTGGTCAGGGGCCCACCAACGGGAGCCGAGATTGCAGGCAACTCTGAGCTCGGGACAGATGGGGCCCACACGGCCCGTGGTAGGAGAGGGAGGCCTGCAAGCCTGGCACCTCTCGTTCTGGCTGAGCTGAGGCCGGAGCAGGGCTCAGCGCATCCCTGAACTTGCTGAATGAACCGACAAACTGAGACTGAAAGCCTGGGGTGGGGTGCGCCCAGCAGAGGCTCCGTCCAGCAGCCCATGCCTGGTGACCGGGGGCCTGTGGATCACCACCTTGCAGAACAACAGCCTTTGTGACTCTGTCCCTCTGTCCCAAACTGGCATCTGCCCCCACTCTGCTTCCCAGAGGGTTGCCTGGGCCCAGATGTGCAGTCTTTTCCGCCCGAGGCTGGAGGGCACTTGCCTGCCCTGTGGCCATATCACGAAGGAGCCTTAAAGGTCCCAGTCCAGGTTTGGGGTGTTGAATATGGGGAAAGGGGTGGTGAAGGGACAGGTCTGGTGAGCCTGCTGCCAGGTCCGCTCCGTCGACCCTCGTCTTGGACTCCAAGCCCAGGCTGGACGCTTCTGTCCTGCAAGAAGGCCCTGCCCTGCCCTTCCAGGCTGTGCATTTCCTAAAGTCAGAGACTCACGCACTCTGAGCCCGGGCCGCCCGGCCGGCACCGGGGGCCACAGAACCACCTGCAGACCAGACCTGCGTGAGCTCGGGGGCGACAGAGAAACAAGAACTGCGACTTTTCTATAGAGAAAACCTACATGGAACTGAACGGCCAGTGCCCCTGCTATAATTATGGTGAAAATGGTTCTTAAATGATCCCAATTTGCTTTCATTTTTCCTAACAGCCTCTTCAAAGTACTAATGAAACCAAAATAAAAGGTTTCATGGCAACTGCTACTTTTGCCCCAAGCTCGAATGGGTGGGGAACTGTGCCTTTTAATCGTAGCGCAGCAATAAAAATATCGCGTCCTTGACAGTCTGGCCTACGTTTTTATTGAATAAAGCATCCGAGGACTCGAGATGTTCGGTGATGCTGAGCAGGTCAGCAGTCGGCACTCCGCAAGGAGGGGACACGGTCGCCCTGGAGAGAGGGCAGGGAGAAACCAGCGAGTCACAGCAGAACGACAGGGCGCTGCCACAGAAGAAACGGTAATGCCCGCGCGGAGAAACCTGACAACCACGAGTGTAAACAGACAGGAGGGCGCCGCCCACCCGGCCCTTCACTTGCTTTGCCTGGGCACTGCCCCCAGACTCTCGCCTCCCGGTCCCACCTCCAGGAGATGAGGCAGAGGCCAGCGGCCCCTCCAGTGCCCCTCAGGAGGGGGCCCAAGGGAGACCTTCTTAGAGTCAGCTTCTGGGAGGCAAGCACCGCCCCACAAAACAGCGCACAGCCGAGCCCTCCTGACGGGAATGCCGGGGAAGCTGGCGGTCAGTGAGCAGAGACGGGACACGCGCTCTGATGACCCCGGGCAACGCGTCTGGCTGTGGGAAGCAAACTTGAGACTTAACCAAATGGGGCCTTTTTCTGATGAAAAAAAAAAAAAAAGCAGCTGAGAAGCTGCCCGCTGGGAGTGGGGCTGCTTGGGGGGTGCCTCCCTAGGGCTCTGCTCCGGGCTGAGGCCTCCAGGCCCCTCTCGGCTGGTCTCCACCCTCCCCATCCCGTGACATGATCCGATGTAAAAGGAGCCCCCAGTCCCCAACCCCGTCAGAGGAAGGGCTGGCTGAGGACCGACGACGGTGACTCTGCACTTGGACGGCTTCTCGCGGCCATGGGCGGCCCCTCCGTCCTCCGACTACCCCAGGAGGGCCCGGCCCACCCGGGGAAGAAGACGCCCCTCCCCAGCACTTATTTCCAACCTTCCAACTCCTTCCTTAACTTTTGAAAGGAAACCCCGTTTGCGAATCCTGCTCAGAGAACTGATCAGGTCCAGGCGAAGCCACCCTGAGCCCCACAGCCATTTTTCTTTAAGGGGCAGGGCTAACGCCGTCTGGGGATGCCTGGGGCTCAGGGGTCCTTCGTGGGCTCTCTTCCCCAGGGGCAGTGCTCCTGGAAGCCTCCAGGCTCCCGTCCTGGAAAGGGAGGAGGCAGAGAGGGAAGGGACGCGCAGGAGAGGCCGGGGCGAAGGGGTCTGCACCGCACACCCCACGTTTTCCTCGCAGCCGGGGACACACAGCGTCCACAGGGCTTCACATTTCTGGGTTGTTTCAGTGCCTCCAAGGTGGCCATGATCTCAGGGCAGGTTCCCTCCCCAGTCTCGGGTCTGGGCCTGGAGATACCACTCCTGGGATCCACGTTTCAGCACGTTCAGCACGAGAACAGCTCCCGACAGGAAGGCTTGCATCAACCTTGGTCCTTCAAACCCAGCATCACACCTGCTCCAGGTGAGGGGAAGCAGCCTCAGCAGCAGGCGGGATTGGGGGTCTCCTGCGGGGCACCGGCCACCTGCGAGGGCCCACTGGGGAGGCCCTGCTCCTTTCTCCACTTGCCGGCTGTCTCCTGGGACGAGCTCCTGGGGGCCCTGGTGGCACTGGCCCGGACGGACAGGTGATCCCAGCCCCCCTGAAAGGAGAGAGCGGAGTGACCCGGGGCTGCCAGGGGTCGAGGGGCAGAGACCATCCTTCTAGACGGTTGGACTCTTGGGCGGCTCTGCCCGGGGCCTCCCACCCGAGAGCCCTCAGGGCTCGGAGCCCCAGGCCAGCACAGCCGCCGCCCCGTGCCCAGCCCTGCTTACCCCGATGCCATAGTCCCAGCCCTGCCCCTTGGGCTCCAGGGGCTGCACACCCGTGCGGCGACACACAGTCCCCCGGCTCAGGCTGTGGCTCCCCTGGACTTTGTTGGCGATGACCCAGACCTGGAATGCAGACCCACTGAAGGCCCGGCCCCACCGCTGCAGGGGGACCATGGAGACGGCAGCGGGGAGACCAGAGCAGAAACCCGGATCCCCCCAAGTCCCCGACCCCAGGGCAAGCACCCACCCCCCGCCCCTGTCGCCCCAGACCTGGTCCAGGGGCCCCACGGACACGTGGCGCACGTTGTTGGACACGTGTTCCCAGCTGGTGCCCTGCGGGTAGCTGGGTGTGACCCCCTGGCGGTACCACAGGTTCCCTAGGAGAGAAGCACCGATACTGTGAGGCCCCGAGCGTTGGGATCCACTTCGGGGTCTGCAAGGCCGGGAGGTCTGACCACGAGACAGGCGGGGTCTCCCTCTGCATCCCCCCCACTGCCCGGGGCTCCTGCTGACCCACAGCCGGAGAGACCCTGGCCGTAGCCAGCCCTGCCCTTCCCACGTTTGCCTCCCCCTCACTTCATAATTGCCCCGCTGTGCTGGGCTGGCGTCCTCGTCTGCTTTCTATGCATGAGAAACCGAGGACAAGGAATTCTTTAAACAATAAAGAGACCTGGTGTGGAATAAAATCCCTGGGTTCCAGTCCCGATTCCGCCCTTTCCTCGCCTTGCTCAGCTGGGACAACAACTACAGACCATTAAAGGGCATGGGCGGAGCTGGCTGGAGGCGGCACGGGGGTGGGGCAGGGATGGCCTGGGCCGGGCAGGTGACCTCTGCCAGCCCCAGCTGCCCTGGGGCTCCTGAGTCACGGGCCCGGGTGGCACCGTCTAGAAGATGCTCCCAGGCCTTGGCACCGGGTCCTCCTCCCGAGGTGCAGGCAGGCCGGAGCACCTGGGGGGCTGGGGGCCCCCGACCCTGCATGACTCAGGGGAGGGGCCTGCTTGGAGGCTGACCTCGGGCTGGCGGCCTCTCATGGGGCTTACGAAGGTCTCATGTTGGGGCCTGGGGTGGGCGAGGGTCTGGTCTCATCCCATCAGGGCACTCAGGGAACCCCAAACCTCCCCTGGTGACCGCTGGGGATCAGAAACCACTTGCCGTTTTCGTCCAAGGCGAACACCGCTGTGCGCCCCACAGACACCTGTTTCAATCTCTGTTTGGGAGGAGATGGGATGAGGTACCAGCAGTCGCCTGCGATGGGAGATTGGATTGGGGATGCAGCACCGAAACTGTCACCCCGGTGCTCCTGGAGCACGTGACCTCCTCTGCAGCTCATGGGGTCGAGCAGGTGCGGCTGGCCTCTGTCCCCAGACTGGCCGGACCACAAGTGTGAGAGGGCCCAGCGCGAGCTGACCTGTGTCCTGCTGTCCCTTCGATGCCCCGGCCTGCCCAGCGCCCTCCCCAGGGCCCGCCTGAGGCTGTGGCAGCTTCCAGACGGTGGGGTCCGATGGGCTGCTGTCCCGAACAGGGACAGGAAGGTGCCCGGCCCAGCACGCGGTGGAGACTCAGCCTCAGGGCCACTGTGCGAACCCACTGCCCCTCGTGGAGGGTGGCGATGCGCCAGCCACCACCCACCCACCCACCCGTCGGTCCATCCATCCCTGTGCCGGACACTGCCCAGAAGTCCAGAGAAGAACAAGCCTACACGGCCTGCGCTCCCGGAGGGCAGCCAGGGTGGACACTGTGGACGGGCTGTGCCGGTGCCCAGGGCCGTCCCCGAGGGGCAGGAGGCCAAGGGTGGTGAAGGGCAGCCCCACTGCCAGGTGACCACCCCTGGGTCAGTCAGTCCCAGCGGGGGAGGGCGGCCTCTGGGGTGAGCCCAGCGCGGCCCCTGCGCCTGGTCCACAGGTGTGTTCGGTAAATGCTTGTTGAACTACACGGAGACCCGTCAACCGGCTTCCCCGGAAGCGGAAGCAGCTCCAGCCGCCCCCGGCGCCCGTCACAACATGGCAGCGGTGGCGGCAGGTGGAGATCCTCCCGAGGGGTGGCACTCACCAGCCGGCTTGGACGGGGACACGGAACCACGGTAGAAGGCGGAACCGTCCCTGGCCACGGCCCACACCTGGTAGCAGCCCCCGATGGAGACGGAGGCGAAGGGCTGGTCGGTGCCCACATGCAGCCAGGAGGAGCCCTGCAGGCGGGGAGGAGGGACACTCAGCGCGGCCGGGCCCCGCCTCTGTCACCCACCCGGGTTCCGGGAGCTGGCGGCTCCTCACGCTAGCTCACGTCCTCAGCTCCAACTGCCCGCGGGGCTTGGCGACCGCTCGGGCCACGAATGGTGTCCACCGGTCCCAGGGAACATCCCGGGCAGAGGCCTGGGGAGGCCTGATCCCTGCCTGACTCCACCAAAGGGCCCTATCTCGGTAAGAATACGCCAGAGCTTCCAGGGGGCTGGCAGGTGGGCAGGCCCTGGGTCCCACAAGGTGCTCACCGCGGGGTTGAGCTCGGACACGCCCAGACGGCACAACACGTCCCCCTTGTCACTGACGGCCCAGAGCGCGATGCCGGGCCCGCTCCCGTGGGCACCCGGGCTCTCCGGAATGATGGACACGTCCCCCAGGGCGATGGGGGCCACCTCCAGCCAGGGCCCGCTGGTCACTAGCTTGCACTTTCTGTGCGGCAGAAAGAGAGCAAAGCCCCGGGCACCCTGATGCCGCCGTGAGCCTCAGGGCCGTCTGCTCTGGACAGAAGGGAGCAGCCAGGCCCCTGGCCCTGGGGAGGGCTGGGGCCACAACCTCCGACCCCCCAGAGGAGCCGGTGGGCACCACCCTTCACGCCGTCCGCCCCTGCCTGGCCTCCAACCCCAGCCGGGCCTTCCTCCCATCCTGCGGGTCCTGTAGAGCCTGCCAACATTTGTCTTGTTTGTTCTTGAAAACAGACTCTTCAGAAACAGCACTGGGAGCCCGAGGGCACTTCCTGGGCTGACATTTACTTTGATCCTCTTTTCTCCTCCTGCCTCTAACCTCCCCTTTGCTTCCACAGGGACTGAGGCCGAGGCAGGGAGGGGCATGGCGGCACCCCCCAGTTACCTCCCTCCTCACCTGGTCCAGCACCTTCTCCTGACGAAATCCTTCATGGTTTTGTGCCCGTGGTACAAGCTGCAGAGGAAGAAGCTGACGTCGAGACCATGCCGTGGAAGTTTCTAGAAGGTGACACTGCACGCACATCCTTTCCCCAGGAGTTACAGAGCCCAGCCCTCAGTGCGAGCCGAAGAGGGGGCTCGGGGGCAGCAGGTAAGGGAGGACACCGTCCTCCTGCTTCAGATGCCTCTGGCCCCGCCCGGGCCTCCCTGCGGGGTCTCCCTGGGGCTGGCAGCTGCCCAGCTGGGGGGTGAGCTCTAGCTAAGGGGCCTCTGAGCCCTCCCCACCCCCAGGCGCCATCAGAACGCTTCTGGGGAGCAGTCAAGCTCAGGGCCCAAGGCCAAAGCAGGGGGATCAGTCCAGGATAAACCAGCCTGGGGCTCAGAAGCCAGGCTCAGGCCCTGGCTCAGTCTCGCCCGGCTCCATCCTCCATCTGGACATGAACCATGTACCGTGAAGGGTCTGCACTGTGGGGCAGGGGGCAGGGACTCTGCCTGGCTGACTGGGCCTGACACTCAGGGTCGCAGCCCCCTGAGGCCCCCTCCCCACGCAGAGAGAGACATGCTTACGCAGGGAAGTCGCTGGCGTACTGCCACCCCTCCTGGTCCGTGCCCCCAGGGACGCTGAAATCCACGAACCAGTCAGAAACCTGGGGGACGGCCGGGTCAGTGCGGGCAGACACCCCCCACTGCAGCTCCCGCCCCAGCCCCAGCCCGGAGCTTACCCAGGCCCACTGCAGGGACGGGGGCTTTGTGCTGGCCTTGGTGCACTCCTGCAGGCCCGTGGCGTCACTCCACATGTACCGGTCGGTGGGCAGACCCCTGTGCAGGACAACAGGGCTGAGGTGACACCAGAGAGAGGGGAGAACGGCCCCCCTGCCCAGGCCCCTGGGACGGCTGCATCTCTGGAGGGGCGAGAGGGCGGAAACAGGATGGCCACAGGGCGGGGACAGCAACGGGGGGACCCTACATCACACGGGGGCCAGGCGCCAACCAACCACAGCCAGGCCACCCACCCGAGGGACCCCACACCTTGTTCTCTCATGATGTGGGTCATCGTGTCCCGAAAAGACGCTGAAGCCCTAACCCCAGTGCCTATGAGTGGGACCTCATTTGGAAATAGAGTCTTTGCAGAGAATCAAGTTGAGATGAGACGGTTATTTAGTGGGCCCCAGTCCACTAGGACAGCGTCCTTACCAAACGGGGACATCTGGACCCAAGTTTCCCAAATTGGGAAGACGACGTGAAGACAGGGAGAAGGCCATGTGACAACTGAGTCACCAGACAAGGAACACCAGAAGCCCCCGGAAGCCAGGAGAGAGGCCGGAACAGATCCTCCCCAGGGCCCTCAGGAGGAAGCAAGCCTGCTGACACCTGATCTCAGACTCCGCGGCCTCCAGAACGGAGAGAATAAACGTCTGCTGTTTAAGCTGCTCAGCCCGTGGTGTTTTGTTACAGCAGCCCTGGCTGACTGATACACTCCCAGCAACACACAGCGCACGGTGGTCTCTGCGGGTGGCTGTGGCCCTGGCTTTGCACTCTCTACACGGGCTGGGGAGCCCGGCGCTGCTTTTCTTCTGCCGAGGACCAAGCAGGGAGTGAGGAGGAAGGGGACAGGCAAGCAGGTCAGCATCCCACGTGGACCCTACACACAGCCGGGGCGGAGGCTTCCAGAACACACGCGGGCAACGTCTATCAGCTCCCTTAGAAGGGCTCAAACCCTAAGTTACTGGGGTGAACGGAGAGACTCACAAATATTTACACACGAGGAAATCCTTTAAACTGTCCAGACGACAGCAAAAGGTCACAAACAGTCTACATGTCCAAGACCGAGGAGGGGTGAGATAAGACAGGTCCACCTTCGGGGATCAAATTGGGAGGCTGTCACAGGCCATCTGTACATGTCTGACTGTCCCCCTGCCTCCAGCAAATGTGGGCACACTGGGGACGGGCAGGGGGACACACACCAAAATGCGGAGAGTGGCTACTATTTTTGGTTGGTGGGATTCGAATTTATTCTTCATGTTATTTGAAATTTCTTCCTTTCGTCAATTTTGAAAACACAAAGGAAATTTAAAAGTTTGTGCCATTTATCATAGACTCAAAAATATGAAATACCACTTACAAAAGATGTCAAGACCCCGTTATAGAAAATCACAAAACCCTATTAATACGAAATTAAAGATCTACATAAATGGAGGTATGAACTGCGTCCAGATTTTGGAGATTTAGGAATGTGAGATAACGTTTCTACCCAAACTGACCTATAGATCCAAGGCCATCCTGACCAAGACCCCAAGAGCTTTTGAGGACTGCTTCTAAAGTTCACCTAGAACTGATCCGGGAAGAGCCAAAGCTAGATGAAGAAGATGAGAGGCTTTGACAACTTCCCATAAAGGGACGGCAGCTGGAACAATGTAGGGTTAGCACGAGGATGCCCAAAGCCGCACGGAAGAGAAGGGCTTGGGAACGGCCACTGCCCCCGTGGACACTGGAGTTAAGGCAAAGGTGGCCGCTGTGATGCAAGGGGGAAGGACAGTCTTTTCAATAAATGGTGTGGGTCACTGGAGAGTAAAAAACCTAAAACACTTTACCCCTACCTCACCTTATATACCAAGTAGTTCAGGCCAGGGGGTTCTAGACCTAAATGGACAAGACAGAGGAATAAAGCTTCCGGAACAGAGTGGACAAAAACACGCCACACAGGCCTAATCAGGACTGTTTCAGCACAGCCTACAAAGCAAGGGTCGTTTTTACATTTTTAAATGGTTGAAAAAAATTCAAAGAAGGATAATGCTTTGTGACACGTGAAAATTCTACGCAATTCAAATTTGTGTCCAGGTATAACGTCTTATTGGGACACAGCAATGCTCATTCGTTTACGTGGCTGCTTTCAAGCGGCAGCTGCAGAGTGAGTCACTGGGACAGAGACCCTAAGGCCCACCACACCTGAACTATTTCCTATCTGGTCCTTTATAGAAAAAGTTTGCTGACTGCTGTTCCAGAGATAGAAGGATGTATCAATCCCCTTGGGGTTAATGAGATTTCTTAAGAGGTTTTTTTAAAGGCCCCATCTTTATGTAAAGAAAAGGATGATCAACAGGACTACATTTAATAATGAAGTCACCACTAACAGGGTGAAAAGCAAGCTGCAGAACAGGAGAAATAACAGAGAAAGGGCTCACACCTTCATATGTAAAGAGCACTGGCAAATCAAGAAAAAGAGATCATCTGACCAAAACATGGGACAAGGACTCGAAGGGGCATTTCACAAAGGAGGGTATCCGAGTGCCAGTACATGTTTGAAAGGTGCTGTGTCCCATTAGCCCCCAGGAAACAGAAACTGGAAACAGGAGATATTACTACACACTCATCAGTGTGTCTAAAACATAAGAAACCAGCAAAGATGTGGGGCATGCCCTGCCTGTGAGAGTGTGGACAGGTCCACCCACTGCAGAGAACTGGCTATTCCAACACCAACTGGGTGGACTGCAACACCACTCAGTCCCCACAAGGTAAAGGCACGGTCCCCAGCAAGACCGCCCCCACTTCAGATACCAGCCATACTGCACTTCTGACCAACTGGCTACAAATGGGGGGCAGTTCTCATTACCTCCTCGGGTTTGATAGTTTGCTAGAACGACTCAGGGAACTCAGGAAAGCTCTCTACTTAGGATCGTAGTTTTATTATACAGGATATGAAATGGGACCAGTCGAAAGAAGAGACCCACAGGGCCAAGTCTGAGAGGGGCCCCAGCGCAGAGCTTGGATGAGGCTCAAGTTTGAGAACCGCTGTTCTGGCCGGCCGAAACCCCTGCAGTGGCTTTAAGAGGTAAGAAACACCACAACTCGCTTGTTTTCTGAAACAAACGAACCAAATACCCCAGGACAAGGTATGAGAAATACGTTTCTGTGCTGAGTGGGCAGGAAATAAATAGCTGCATACCATCTAGATTTTCTAGAGTGTCCCGCCTCTGCACCAAACGCAACATATTGACGGTCTTGTCCCAAAGCCTCACATTTGGAGAATTAAAATAATTTCGGTGGAGGCTGTGATGTTCTCAGCAGCTTCAATTAAGCAAAATTTTGTAAGAAAGTTAAGTAACCACCCCACTCAAAAAAGCACCAGCGGGGATGGGGAGGGAGGTGGCGATGTCCTATTTCGTGACCCGGGTAGTGATTACGCTGGTGTTTGATCTGTGAAAATTCAATGATATATATGGACATATCAACATATTTAGATACATCTCACCGTATGTACGTATATGTGTATGTTTCACGCACTTTATGTATGTCATGCTCTCAGTAAGCGAGTTTTTAAAATACGCATTATACTTTAAGGGAGAAAATCCTGCTAAGCGGTAAGATCCAGTCAGTTCCACATCTGGGGCCAGACGCCAGCTCTCCCGCTACAGCAGATGCGCCCGTTCAGCTCGGTCCTGTTTCCGCGGGCGCGCGACTGGCTCACCTGCTGGTGTAGCCCGTGACGGGGTTCCAGCGCTGGTTCTCGTAGATGTAGACACACTTTACGTCCGACTGCGTGTAGATGTTGCTGGTACTGCTGGCCAGGCCTGGGGGTGGAGAGGAGGGTGCTGGACCCAGGCCACACCTGCCCGCCCGACCAGGTGAGAGCAGGCGGGAAGAGAGGGCCGAGAGGATTCACAGGCCGGCTGAGCTCCTCTGGGGTTACCCAGGGTTGCATGTCCTGGTGGCAAGAATCTGACACTCCTCCACCTCACGCCCTATTCTCACCTGCTCCTCTTCCCCCACCTTCCAGTCCACTCACCTGGCACTGGGCAGGTGTGAGCCCCCCCCAGCTCATTTCTTACTAACAAAGGTGCCTTGGACCCCTCGTGTAAGCCCATGAGCCCCACTTTCCTCACCTGTAGGACGGGGACAAGAGTAATTCCTGCCTCACAAACAGGGAAGCTGTTAAACCTGCACGGATGTGCCTTCCTGGGGTCTCAGTGGACCACAGTTCTACAGGATTAGCCACCTCCACTGTGAGGCGTGTGGGCTGGGGCATGGAATGTCCCACTTCGGTGTTTGTTTCTGCCTCTGTTTACCAGTAGGAGACACAGGGACCCTACCTCCACAACTCGGGGAGCCCCCAGGGGTTCAGCAAGCTCTCGTCCCCTAAGGCACAGCCCATCTAAAGGGGAGCTGGAATCCGGGCCTGGGAATCAGGAGACTGGCCCTGGCGGCTGTCTTTCTAGAACCTTCACGGCCTCCAGCTCAGCAGTGGGTGCCCAGGAAGGCCCACTGGGGGCCTGGTCTCTGGGCTCTCACGCTTTGTGCGCTGGCCCCGGGATTTGGAGGTTGGCAGTGGTGAAGGTCACCTGTCAGCCAGCTGTCAGCTGAGCATCGATACTGGTGCAGCGGCTCCGGCGTGGGGCAGGGAAGCCAGCCAGGGATTAGAGGGGGGACTGGCCCGTGCGGGAGGCTGGGGGCAGGGCTGGGGGAGCCGGTCCTGCCACCCTCACCTTGGAAGCAGCCTCCGCCGTAGCCACCCGTGTACACCCAGGCTGTGTGGTCGTAGCCGATGCCCCACACCACGCCCCGGCTGTTGGCCTCCACCACCCGCAGGTGGCCTCCCATTTGCCGCCAGAACCTGGAGATGAGGAGGGAGGGAGGGGAGGGGAGAAACTGTCCCGCAGGGCTTTCCAGCGGCTACCCCTCTGCTCCGTGGCCTCCCAGACGTCCTGCTTCACTCACCTTCGGCCTCCAATGACAGACTCTATTGAGCACAAGGGAACCCGCCTGGCTTCCCACTGGGAATTAACCAGCTAAGGCGAACCCTGAGCTGGTGCAGGAGCCGGTCAGGCCCCCAGCGAGCGGGGGCTTCAAGAGCCCCTGATCCCTGGAGTTATGCAGACGGGAGCGAGGTCAGCAGCCTGAGTCCCCCCTGCACCCTGGGGTCTGGGACGGGCGCGTCACGCCAGACCAGGAGGGGCCACCACTCGGGCCAGCACGGCCTCCTGGAGTGCAGGGTCCAGCTGCCACCTGGGGCGCGCTCCTGCGGGCGGAGGCCCTGCCACTGTCCGGAGGCAACTCGTCCGACTGGGCGCCGGGCACACAGGGCCACCAAGAGCGGACGAGCGAAGGGCAGACAGACATCCCCTCTCCCTCCCGTGCAGGGCCTCCCAGCCTCACCCACGTCCCCCTGGTCCTCACGGGCTCTGGGTGACCTTCTGGGCCAGGTCCCCAGCTCCGTCAGGTGCAGCCAACTCACATCTGGTCACAGGGCAGCCAGTGCTCGGGGGCCTCGAGGTCTGGGCTGGGCTCGCTCACGAAGATGTCCCCCTTGCAGGTGACGGACCAGATGGCCTGCGGGGAGGGGCGGCCGTGCACCCTGCGGCTCTCGCAGCAGGACAGGTCGAGCAGGGCGAGCTGCGGCGGGGGGATGGCCGGTCAGCGAGGCTGGGCGCCCAAGACCGAGGCTCCCTCATGCCCGCCCGCGGGACCCCCGCCCGCTCACCCAGTCGCTCATGTCCTGCTCGGTGGCAGCGGCCAGGCGCACAGGCCACCTCTGCCGTGTCCTCTCGGGGGTGTACACGGCGAAGGAGTGCTTGGCCTCACTGAGCACGGGGACCAGCGCCGTCACCTCGTTGAGGAACACGTGGATGTACTGTTGGCAGAGGACAGGCAGCAGGGCCGTCACCGGGGAACCCGCGGGGCTGGGGCTGCCTTGGGCCCCTGGGTGGAGCCCCCGTGTGGTGTGGCGACGGGGACGGCTGGGTCACCCTGATTCGAGAGCCGACCCCTGGGGGTCCCGGGCCTGCGGGGTTTAGTGGTGGGTGGCAGGTTCTGATGGGGAGGCCTTGCTCGTGAGCAAGGGCCTTAGTGATGTTTTCGATGTGGACGAGGGCATTTAGAGCCAGACTGACTGCATTCAAACCCCAGCCCCGGAGGGGGCGGCTCTGTTTCCAGAGCCTGGTTGTTTATCTGGAACATGAGGGCCCCTCAGCAGCTGCTGGGGGTGAGGCCGGCACACGCCTGCCAGCCACTGCCCGGGTGCTGCCACTGCGGACGGGTGCTTTGCAGATGCCACACGCTGTCCTGGGCCAAGCATCTCGGGGCCCGTGTCCCGTGCCCACTCCTGCACCCCGGCTTTGCAAC
>NW_020173230.1:859009-863462 GCF_003031525.2 Neophocaena asiaeorientalis asiaeorientalis
GGACCACGTAGTAGATGAAAAGGATGCTGTCCCGAACCCCATCGTGGCCCGTGAACTGTTCCAGGGCCACACGGACATCCACCCACTTGTGGGGTTTCCAGTCGCACCACCACTGCAGGGCCCCCGTCTTCACCCACACCGACTGCAGCACAGCGGGACGGTGGGACAGGTCACAGGCAGGCCCTGGGGCGCCACACTCCGGCCCAGTCCCCGGCACCCCGGGGCCACTCTGCTCCCTTCACTGCCACACTGGGGGCTCCTGCCCGGCCCTCCTGGCTAACCCCCTTCACCCTGAGGACAGAAGTGACGCCATCAGACACCGCCAGGCCCTGAGCCAGCGAATTGTATGATTCTCAAACAGTCTGTGGGATCGGCACTGTTACCCCATGCTCTGGATAGGGAAACTGAGGCCCGGGAGGTTCTGTGCCTGGCCCGATGTCAGAGAGAGTCAGCGGCAAAGCCGGGACCCACGCCACCCGAGACGCAGCCAGGTCCTCTGTGCCTACAATGCAGTGGGGCCCGCACGGAGTTCTTGAAGGCAAGTGAATCAACAAACGGACTCATTGCTTCATCTTTGATTCTACACGGGCCTGGAGGGGACGGCTTCACATCCGAGATGGACAGACAGAAGGATGGCTGCATCCATCTGTGTCCCTCCCACCTACCTCAGGGCTGGCATGCAGCAGGTGCTCAATGAATGTGTGCTGGAAAAAGTGCACCCGGGCACTGCCCACCTGCTCCACGGCCTGCTCGTAGTGTCGGAAGTTCTCCAGCTCCCGCTTGGTCCTTTCTGTGAGCTGCTGGAAGATCTGCTTCCGCCAGGCGGCGGTCTGGGCCGGCGTGATGGACAGCGAGAGCATCTGCATGGAGGCGGACAGGCCTGCGGGCCGGTCGGAGCCTCAGGGCTGGGCAGCAGGCCAGGCCTCTCTGCTCTGTTTTTCACCAGCCCTTTCTTTCTAGAAAGCTACCATCTCTGTAACATGTCCCGTGAGCCCTCCCTCCCATCATTCACCCTGATGGGAAAGTTGATGTCCCCCAGGTCAGCCTAGAATGGCCACCACTGCTGGGACAGGGGGAGGGAAGGGGCTCCAGGCCCACGCCCTTCCTCCTGACAGCCTGGACTGGTCTTGGAAGGCTCCAAGAAAGATGGGCTGAGCACGGTGGGGGCATCAGGCCTGCCCCACCTCCCCTGGGGCACCCTCTGGGGCGCTGGGCCGCTGCCCTTACCCGAGTGGACGGTGAACCATTTGAGTGTGGTGTGGGCCTCCACGGCACAGCCTCCTCCGGACACCCAGGCCCACAGCGCGTGGCAGTTGGCGCTGTCGGGCTCCTCCAGGCCCAGCGGGAGAAGCGCCAGTGAGGAGAGGTTGGTGGCCTCGGGAAAGTCGGCGGCCGCATGGCTGGGCCCTTTCTTGGGCTCCTTCAGGTCGATGTTGGTCCAGGGCAGCTCGGCCGGGGCGGAGGCAGGGCCAGCGACCTCCACGTCATGCTCAGGGTCAGGGTCAGGGTCAGGCCCCGGTCTCTTGGCTTCCGAGTCGCTTGGCACACGGGACTCACCACCACCCCTCACCTCGTCGCCAAAGAAGCAGCCGGCGCTGGAAGGAGAGGGGCAGACCCATGATTCCCTCGGGGAAGGACCATGCGCTGTGTGACCCCTGGCCAAGTCATGGCCTCTCTGTGCCACACACACCAGTACCTGCTCCCCAGGGAGCTGGAACCCCTGGGAACTTTTTTTTAATTTTTGGCTGCGTTGGGTCTTCGTTGCTGCATGTGGGCTTTCTCTAGTTGCGGCGAGCGGGGGCTACTCTTCGTTGCGGCATGTGGGCTTCTCATTGCGGTGGCTTCTCGTTGTGGAGCATGGGCTCTAGGTGCGTGGGCTTCAGTAGCTGTGGCATGAGGGCTCAGTAGTTGTGGCTCGCAGGCTCTAGAGCATGGCTCAGTAGTTGTGGCGCACGGGCTTAGTTGCTCCACGGCATGTGGGATCTTCCCGGATAAGGGCTCAAACCCGTGTCCCCTACATTGGCAGGTGGATTCTTAACCACTGCGCCACCAGGGAAGTCCCACCCTCAGGAACTCTGAAAGGTCCCCAGGCCACACCCAGACCAACCAAATCAATGTTAGGTGGAGATCTGGCAGTATTATTAGTTTTTATCGTAAAATACATGTGATGTAAAATGTACCATTTACTATGTTGTGCAACCACTACCAATTTCCAGAACCTTCTCATCTCATCATAGAAACCCTGTACCCATTAAGGAGTCACTCTCTAGCCTCCTCTTTTCCCCCAACCTCCTGGCAACCACGAATTCGCTTTCTGTCTCCATGAATCCGCCTGTTCTGGACACTTCATATAAATGGCATCGTACAGCACGTGACCTTTTGTGACTCGCTGCTGTCAATTAGTGTACGATGTCAAGAGTCATCCGTGCTGTAGCATGTGTCAACACTTCCTTCCCTTGTATTGCTAAATAATATTCCGTTGCATGGATAACACTATGTTTTATTCATCCATTGATGGACATTTGAATTGTTTCCACGTTTCAGCTATTGTGAATAGTGCTTCTTTAAATATTCATGTACAAATTTTTGTTTGAACATGTTTTCGGTTCTTCTGCGTATCTATCTAGGAGTGAATTTGCTGGGTCCTGTGGTGACTCTATCTTTAACTTCTTGAGGAACTGCCAGACTGTTTTCCAAAGTGGCTGCCCCACTTTACACCCCACCAGCAGTGCAGGGGAGTTCTAATTTCTCCACATCTTGTCAACACTTGTTACCGTCTCCCTTTTTGATTACAGCTATTCTGGTGGGTGTGAAGTGGTATCTCATGTGGATTTTTTTTTTTTTAATGTGGTTTTCCTTGCATTTCCCTCATGTCCCACGACGTTGAACATCTTTTCCTGTGCTTGTTGGCCACTCATGTATCTACTTTGGAGAAATGTCTATTCAAGTCCTTTGCTCTTCTGAGTTGAGTTGTTTTATTTTTTTGTTTTTGAGTTGTAAGAGCCCTTTATGTATTCTAGATAACAGACCTTGCTAAATATATGATTTGCCACTATTTTCTCCCATTCTGTGGATTGTCTTTTCATTTTCTCGATAGTGTCCGTGGATGCACAAAATTTAAAAATTTTGATGAAGTCTGATTTATCTATGTTTTCTTTAGTTTCTTGTGCTTTGGGTGTCATATTTAAGAAGCCACTGCCAGTATATGTATAGCTGATTCACTTTGTTATAAAGCAGAAACTAACACACCATTGTAAAGCTATTATACTCCAATAAAGATGTTAAAATATATATATATATATACACACATATATTTATATATAAAAAGAAGCCACTGCCAAGCCCAAGGTCATGAAGATCTGGCGTCAGTGGTTCTGGAAATTCTCAGCTGATCCCAATGTGCTGCTCCCTTTGAGAACGGCCAGCTGAAGAGCCTAAACCCTCAGGTGAATGTGAGCAAACCCTGCCTGGCCAGCCTCCGGGCATCTCTAGAGCGCTGACCACCAAGCTGGGGGAGCAGAGGGTGTGGACCAGCGTCTGAGGGGGGCCCAAGCTGCAGTCGGACGGCAGCCGGCTGCAGAGTGCTGTGCCGAGGGCCCTGGGCCCCACGACCGGGCAGGTGAGCGCTGGTGGCGCCCCCAGCCGAGACGCTAAGTCACCTGCCTGCGTTCTGAGGGCCAGTGGGCAGGGCTGGGATGGGTCCACACGCCCTAACCCCAGGGATCTCAAGGCGTGGTCCCCAGAACTGCGGCAGGAGCACACCTGGGACCTTGCAAGACACGCAAAATCTCAAAAAAGTAGCTCTGGGGGCGGGGCGTGGAGATCCTCGGGAACGAGTTCTCCAGGTGATTCTGGGGCACGTCTTAATTCAGGGCCTCTTCTCCAGGCTAGAAACCCTCCATCTTCTTCTCTGCCTTCCTTTAACACAGGGGCCGGAGCATCCTCCCGCAAAGAAGGCTCTTGTCTCCCAGACCTTGAGGCTTCAGGACCAACAGGCCAGCCCTGCTCTGGGACAGCCCCCAGCCCCTACATGGGAGGACATCCTGGCCTCGCCCAGCTGCCCTCTCCCACCTCCCGCGTGCTGCCCCCGACCTCGGGCCGAGCAGGACCCCAGGCACAGGAAGGGAGAAGGCCACACAGCCGCGGCTCTCGTGGGTCGGGACCTGCTTTTCTCCCGCCTGGGGTGAGGCCGGGCAGCAGCCTCCTCCGACACGGCCCCCCACCCCGGACTGACCCCGCGGAGCCCCACCACCTGACCACCTGAGGAGGCTGGACAAGCTGCCCGAGTGTGAGCCATCACACTCCCGGCCGGCGACGATGGCCTTCCACGTCTTCCCGCTGAGCTCGCTCTGGGTGACGCCGTGACGGAAGTACAAGGCCCGGTCCGCCCAGCCGATGCCCCAGACCTGGAACAGAGAGAGGTGCAGCTGCGGGGGGGTGGGGGGTGGGGGTG
>NW_020173230.1:863544-887567 GCF_003031525.2 Neophocaena asiaeorientalis asiaeorientalis
GGAGCCCCCCAGCTCTGCAGGACACGCCTGCAAATGCAGGCAGGGGGTGGGGGGGTGTGCCTGTGTGGGTGGGCTGCGAAGGGGCTGGGGTGGAGGAGAGCTGAGTCCAGGACTCAGATGCAGGGAGCGGAGCCCCGAGGGGGCTGGGGGAGGGTGCGGCTCCAAGGTCAGGAGGAGCAGGGACCCAGCCTAGCTCCCCGACCTCAGGCAGACTTGGGCCTTTGGGACAACAGCGTCCAGAGGAGGTGCTGGTGCCGGTAGGCACTGTGCGGAGACAGGAAGTCCACCCATGTCCCCAGCTTCCCTGTGGCCTTGGTGGGAAGGGAGCTGTTCCCCAAGTGAACCCAGAGGATGGTCCTGGTCCTTTTAAAGATGCAAAATAACCTCCTTGATTCTGACCTCAGTTTTATGGGGAAGGTGGCCGGGCGGGTGCTGAGGAAGGAAAGTGTGCTGGGCAGCTGAGGGGCCCAGGGGAGGGGCCTGGGAGCAGCCCCTTGGGAGCCCTGGCCTTGGGGGTGCCTGAAGGCGGAGCCGTGGCCCCAGGTGGCCTTGCTGTGGGGGGGGGGCTACGGCATCTCTGTCACTTGGTTATCGCACGTGGCCTCCGTGCTCAGGCCCATGGGCACCAGCTGGCACCCCCTTGCCCCTGCCCTTGCGTGCCCAGCTCACCTGGGCAGGTGAGGAGTGTGTGCGGACACAGGAAAGGCCAGCCCCCCTGCCCCCAGGAAGAGCTTTCAGAGCATCGGGAAAGGCATCACCTTCACACCCTAAGTCTTAAAACTAGCCAAACCACATTATCCACCAGAAAGAGGCTACGACAGGAATCACGCAGGCGATGTTTAAAAGATGCTGCTCTTACAAAGTTGGAAGATGTTTTGTCCTGTACTCAGTGATCTGATTTCGCCCTGAAATTTCTCAACAAAACTTTCCAGTCTCCAGGATGAATGTCCCTCCCCAGATCCGTGCTCGCTACCACTGCTCTGAGGGTCCTCGGGGGTGTGACCCAGGACAGTGGGGGCTCCAGGACTTGGGGGAAAGCAGCCCCCTTGGGTGCCCTCGCGGGCCTGGAGTGGGCAGAGGTTCTGGGATGCCCTCCGGTACCAGCCTCATGAGCATGCCCAGTGGAAAGGGATGGCGCGAAGCATGGGGGGCCCCATTCTGATTCCTCTGCCGTCCCCCACCCCCACCCCTGGGGACCAAGGCTCCGGACCACACACACCTGGTCGTTTAGCCCCACGTTCACCATCATCATTTCTCCAACCATCTCGATCCAGCTCGTGCCGCAGGGGTTGTGAGAGTTGACGCCTCTTCGGAACCAAACCTGGGAAAGTCAGAAATAAACACACCTCCCTGGAGGGCCACTGAAATAGAAGGGGTTTTTTTTCAAGGCCTGGGAAAACAAATGAATAATTTGGTCCTTTGGTTCAGGCCGCAGATGAGCACAGCATATTGTTCAGAAAGGATGCCCCTGACGTGGGGTTAGAAAGAGATCACGGAAGCAATGCGAAATCAGCTTACTTCACTGGACTTGCCTCTGATAAAGTCAAAATGACAAGCTCTGGATAGGGAAGAGGGGAGGCATTCATTTAGCTGAGGGCTTCAGAAAATTAGCTTCTGATTATTTGAAACGTTACAGCCTGTTGCACAGTAAATACAGTCATTCTGCACTTTGTACAGGGGTGCAGGCAACGCTGGGGGGGTCACCAGACATCTGGGAGATCACCAGTGACGTCAACAACAGAACACGCATGGTGCCTGGCTGACACTGGATTTGTCCCAAAGGGTGTGGACCACTCTCACGAGAACAAAAAACCACACAACCCTCAATGTTAAACAGAGCCACTGGACCCAGCCCCCAGGGACCCCGTCCTACCTTACGGTCCTTGGTGACGGCCCAGACGACACCAACTCCTGCAGAGACGTGCAGGATCCCGTTTTCAGACGTGGGAGGCTCCACCACAGACCACGAACTTCCTACCCAGCCCCAGAAGACAGTGCAGGTGGCCCCCGTCACCGGGAGCTCCGGGGAGAAGGTGGGCGGCCCCGCCCTCCTCTCCTCCGCAAGGTGCAGGGCTGCCCACCTTTGGGATTGTTCCTGTTGATTCCTTCCCGGACCAAGGCCTGTCCCTCCCAGAGCGACACCCACAGCAGGTCGTGGGGCCCACAGCTGATCTGAACCGCCTCCCCGGGGGTGTCCACCAGGGACCACGATGAGCCTTCGGGGTTGGGGTGGCTGACGTCCTCTCTGTACCACACCTGGGTGGAGAGAGAAACCCATGGGGAGGGTCAGGCAGGGTCAGGCCGGGGCTCTGTGGCCGGGTTGGCTGCCCGAGCTTGGCTGCATTTGCATCAGCCCACGCATAGCCCAAGCATGGGGTCTCCAGGGGACCGGGGGTCTCCAGGGGACTGGGGACCAGGGTGCCGGGACTGTCCAGATCTCGCTCACCCTGCCCCCACTGCCGTCGGGATTCTCGACCAGATTAGATGACTCCCCCACCCCTGCTAAAAAATGCGACACTGACACCTGGATTTTGGCGGTCCTAGGGGACAGACCTCTTCTGTCGCCTGCTTGACTTGTGAGAACGCCAGCCCCAGCCCGGGTGTCCTGCGCCCCCTAGTGGCACAATGCCCTCAGGACACCTGTCTCTAGGGGAAGCCAGGGGCCCCAGCGGCTGGATGAAGAAACCCCCAAGCCCCCTTCATAGGAATGTCTAAAACGTCCACTTCTTTTTCTCCTTAACCTTAAGACGGGGAGCATAATCACAGGGAGCATAATCAAATATTTAAGACTGAGCCACCCGCTCCTATTGCCCAAACTGGCTGATTTCGTCTGGAGGGGGCAGCACATCGCCGCGTGGTCCATGAGGCCTCCCAACCCTGTCACCTTGCCCTTTTTTTCCCTTTTAAAATTCTTTATTAGTTAGTGGGATTTATTACTCATACTAATTTTATTTGTAAACTTTAAATTCTATGCTATCTGAACAGACTGCCTTAACACTTGTGAATTATGTGACATGATCTCACTTATAATAATGAATAAAACATTTTCAATGGTTTAGCATAGACAGAATTTTCCAAGGACAAAAGAGACAATAGACTGGTTATAAGCCTCCACCATGATCACCATCACTCACAAATGCGTGTGCTATGGGCCCTGTTTGCACGTGATGGTTTGCTGGGTGCTTCTTCGAACACCTTATCCAGTGAATAAACCAGCAGCTGGATCAACTGCCTTCCTGCACTGCAGAACCCGGTCTTGGCAGCCCCGCTTCTGCTACCTGCTGGTTTGGGCCCAACTGTCTGCCCGGCTCCTCCGGGAGCCCCGGGTCCTGGTTTCACCTTTTACGGACCACAGGAGTGATGCAGGGCAGCGCTGGCTCACACCTGGCGCTGCTCTCAAACCCGTTCTCCCCTCTCTTTGCATCCAGGTGGCGTGGCCCCTCGATGGGGGCTCTGTCCCCGGCCAGCTCCCCACCACCCTTCAGTGTGGCTCAGAGAAAACTACTATGGGTTGACCTAAGCCCAGACCAAGCAGGACCTGAAGGTAAGCCTGATAAAAGCCTGCTGTGGCTGCTCCAAAGCCAATCAGAGAACTTTGGTCCATTTGTGTTAAGGGTACTGAACGGTCACGAAGTACGCTCTACAGCCGCAGCCGAAGTGTTGGGGCATCTGCACCCAGGCCCATCCGTGTCACTGTCACTGTTTCTGTCAGCAGTGGGTTTTATTCCTTTGCTTAGCTCACAAGCTCCCCGAGAAAAGAATCTCCTCTCCTCCCACCCACACAGCCACCTCCACCCACCCATCACAACAGCCATCCACCCATCCACCTACCCACCCACCCATCCACCTACCCACCCACCCATCCACCTACCCATTCACCTAGCAGACTCTCATATGGCCTCTGCTCTGAGCTAGCTCAGTGCTGGGCACTGGGACAAGCCAGATGTGGGCCTGCCCACAATCTTACGGGGGAAATACATGAGGCAGTAGGCAGTGCCGTGAGTGCCGTTTGGGCTGTGCATGGGGAACCAACGAAGCCACTTGTTCATCCATCCATCTATCCCTCTCCCTGTGCATTCATCCACATAACCGTCCATTGATCCATCCACCCACACACACCCACACCCACACGCACACATCTATACCCCATCCGTCCATCTACTTATTCATCCATCCTCCTACCCACCCGCCCATCCACAGTGCTACTGGAGACCAGCGTGTGGGAGGCAGCACAAGGCAGTGGGCAGGGAGCTGAGATTCTATCTGAGGAGCCAGTATTGATGCCCTCTGAGCTCAGGGTGGACACTCATCAGTGCTCCAGGGGCTCAGAGGAGGGACAGGCCAGGAGCAGCCATGCGGTGGGAGGTCAGAGGCTTCTGGGAGGAACAGGACCCCGTGGGTCCCCAGGACAGCAGGATTCACAGGAGGGGGACTCTGTGGGGACCCCAGTAACAGGCTGACCACTCAGGGCAGCCCCAGCTGCGGGGACAGGAGGCGAGGAGAGGGTCCTGAGGAGAGCCCTCCTCCCTCCTCCACCTCTGGGAGGACAGTGGACGACAGCTTCTCTCCTGCCTGCTCCCTGCGGCCGGCCTCCTTCAGCCGCCTCCCATGCCAGGCCGGGGGGGCGGGGGCACAGGCCTCACCTTCCCCTGCAGAGACACGGCCCACACGGACAGGCGGCCCACGGGCTCGTCTGTGATCTCCCAACCCCCGACAGAGATGTCGCTGAAGGGGTCAGGCAACCGCTGGGGGTCATCCTCCGACGGGATCTGAAATGAGGAGGTGTGAGGCAGCAGCGGTCAGTGCCTGTGGCACCTGGGCCAGGAGGTGGCCCTGCTCCCCGCCTGGTGGACACCTGGACGTGCACACTCCCACCCCCGGCTTCCCCTCCGGCCCTCAGCACGCTGCCTTCCGTCCTCCAGCTCGGCCCCAGCGGACTTCGCAGGGCCGGCAGCATCAGGACGGAGGGCTCCCAGCCCCGGGCCCCCTCTGCCCTGTCCTCCCCCTGTTGGCCGCCAGGCCGGGGCTGCTGTCCCCAAGGAGTCACTCCTGCCCCTGCTCTGCAGTGGCCTGACCGCTGTGGCTCCTCCCTTCCCCCATCACAGAACACGGCCCTGCAGTGAAGGCCTCCCGTGACACTGGCCGTCACCTTGCTCCCAGGCTGCTCCCAGCCCCAGGGCCAGGCAGGCTGGGCTGGCAGCCCCTCCTCGCGGTGTGGACCCTGCAGAGGGGTCAGGCGAGGGCCTGTGGCCTTCCTCTCGTTTGAGGCCACGTAGGACCCCAATACAAGCCTTGCGTCCCTAAGCTGGTTTTTGTGGGTCACTGGAAAAATACAAGAGCCGGAGCGGCTCCCACGTGGGATGGGGGGCAGGGGAGGAAGACGTGCACAGACTGAGCCTGAGTCTGGGACAGGGCAGCATGGAGACCGGGTCAAGACAATTCTGTGCCCTCCGGGGCCACGGTCTGGCCCGGCTCCCCGACCAGCCATCTCCCAAACGAGGGCCGCCCAGGGCCACAGCCTTCCGAACAGGAGAGCAGGAAAGGCCAGGCCCCGGGGCGGGCATGGCGTCCCCAGAGCAGGGCAGGGAGGGTGGGGCTGAGGGCCACGTGACCCTCCCCACTACAGGGCTGCGCTCTGGGCCCCGCCCCCTGCCCCCCGGCCACACGCAGGACCCCGGACCTTGGCCCAGGTGTCCCGGGACTTGTATCTCCTGTACCGGGTCCACCGCCGGCGCCGCACACAGGAGTTCCACTTCTTGTCCCTCGTGTACGTGGCGGGGAAGTCAATGGCATATGTCCACCCCTGCAATACCAAGATGGGGGGACGGGCCGTAAAGCTCTCGAGGAAAGACGTGAAAGAGCTGGGGAAGGGGGAGCAGGATGGAGGAGGGGTGGAGAAGCAGCAGCGCGGCCCGAAGCATCGTCCCCATGGATCCCGTCCGGCAAGCGGGGAGCACGCGGGGCCCAGGCTGAGGTCTGATGCCACGGGGTGCTGGGGGGACAGGCCGAGCCCAAGGCGCTCCCTCCCCACAGGGGAGCCCCGGCGGGACCCGAGTGCACCTACCCCTTTCTCTGTGGGTTCCCCTCCAAAATTCTCATCCACGTACCAGTCCGACTCCCACTCCCAATGCGGCGAGGGCAGCGCCACCCCATCCAGCGGCCGGTGCTGGAGCCCACTCACGTCACTCCACGGCCAGCGGTCACTCGGCAGGAGCGTCTCACAGAAGCCGCCCACGGGGTTCCAGCGCTGGGGGCCGGAGGCAGAGGCCAGCCTTAAGCCTGGTGGCCAGGGCCTCTCCGAGGCCAGTGGGGACCTCCTCTCGTCTCCAGGGCGGGAAGGGAGCAGAGGGCCTGGCTCTGCATCGTGAGCCCGCAGCCCAGTCCGGTCCCAAAGGGCAGAGGACCTGCCGCGCCGAGCAGTGGGGGACACGACCGTCCTGGGCTCCTGGAACCCGGCCGGAGCCCCGTGCCTGTGCGGACCCGGCCAGCTGCCTGGATAGGGACCCACAGGGGCTCTGGCCTCAAATTACTCGGATGCTGCAGCACTCGGATCTCAGCAGAATGAAGGCGGTGAAGGCGGGAAGAGGCCAGGAGCCTGGGGTGCGGGGGCCCTTACCTCCCGGCAGAGCGACCAGCCCAGCAAGCCCGCCGCTCGGGACCCCACCTGATTCTCATAGGCCTCCTCCCGGCAGCGGATGGGGACGTCGCTGGCGCCCACGTGCACGTACACCTGGTTGTCGCAGGCGATGCCCCAGCAGCACGGCGCGGCCGCACTGACCCGCTTGAACTCCAGCTGGGCGTCCCTGCACAGCTCCCAGTGCCGCCCGGCCGTGGACAGCGTGAACACCCTCCCGAAGAGATCCACCGCCCACAGCTCCGAGCTGGGCATGGCCGCGGCGCTGCGGGAAAACAGCGGCGGGAGGGCGAGGGTCAGCACCCACAGCCGCTCCCGGCCCGGGGCCAGCCGGGCCAGGCAGGAAGCCCGGGCCATGACCATCTCCTGCCGCAGGGGGCTGAAAGGCCCCCCCGCAAAGCAGGGGCAGAGCCCAGCTGCAGTCCAGGGCCCTTTTCTCTTCTCTGCCTTTCGCCCTTCTCGTGATGGGGATTTTTTTTCAAACACACAAAAAAGTCCAGAGGACAAAACGTGTAACATCCGAATACCCACTACCCCCAATTTAATGAATGTTATTATTATCTGGTCATAGTTCGTTCAGATCTTTCTCGTCTAAAGAATAAGTGAAAAGTTGTAGATTTAATGAATCCCAAACCTACATGCGTCCTGCTGCCTCCCTGGGAGGCCTCTGCCCCACAGTGGAGAGGGACCCCCTCGTGCTGGTCCCCCTGTGACCTTCCTCTGTGCGTTCGTGGGGTGTCCCCACAGGCCCGGCACCGCCCCCCCCATCCCCCGAGCACCCTGTATGGTCGCGCAGGAGCTCTGTGGCTGTGTGCGTGGCAGGGATGGGAGAGGCCTGTCTCTACCCTCCTTGTGCGACCACCTTCCTCTCTTCCCCGACCCCTCTCCTGCCATTCTCCAGTCCGGTTCCTTCTTCTCTCCTCTTCCTTTCTTATTTGCGGGGGGTGGGCAGAGTCACGGCTATGCTCTACCGCTGACCCTCCCACCCCCAGGGCTGACAGTCCTGCTGGGACGTAACTCCTAGAAGCGTGGCTTTTGCTGCCGTGGCCAGGCCCACGGCAGCAAAACAGAGCAGCTGGACGAGGGCAGTGCAGGGAATCCCAGTGAGCAGCTCTGCCGGACAGGGCGGCTCCCACATCCAAGACCCATCACTGCCCCAGGGCGAGACACGGCTTGTCTGGTTCGGAAACCAGAGCTAAGGGGAGACAGAGCCTGGGCGCCTCGAGGCCGGGGCCGGGCTATTCTGCTCCCGAGACCTGCCAGGGGCACCAGGGCGCTTCAGAAAGCGTGACGACTGGAATGACAACATGGACGATGGAACGCGTCTGGAAACAGGAGCATATGCTACGAGCAATGAGGCTCTTTCGGAAAAAAGTGTGTCTTACAAACACCGGAGAAGAAAGAGCGCGGGCGGGGAAGGAAGTGACTGAAGGATAAAGAACAGGAAGCAGGGAAGTGGAGCAGGCGCCAGCTTTGGGAAACACCCAGAACAGGAAGTGGAGGAAGACGACGGGGGTGGGGGCGGGGAGCCTGACTGGCAGAGTGGAGGAGCTTGACCCCTCCACCCGGGGCCCCAACGCCCAGGTCAAACACACGGGAAGTCAGGACGCTAGCCTTCTGAAGCCATTTGAAAACTGGCATCTGTATCCGGGTGCCTGAGATGGGACCCCTGGAGGAGCTGTGGCACCCCCAGATGCCCCTCCACTCCTCCGTGGGCAGGCCTGAGGGTCCACTCTCCCCTGCGGCATCTACGCCGTGACTAAGAGTGCCCAGAACCACGCCGGACCCACACCATCCCGGCCCCACCACTTTCTAGCATGAACAAAAGCCCACTACTGACTAACCTCTCTGTGCCTCGATTTCCTAATCTGTAAAAGGAAGAAAGGAAGACTAACCCAGTTATGTGGCTGTTGTGAGAACTGAATGAGATAACACAGGCACAGAGCTACGATAAAGTGCCCAGTACCCAGCAAGAACTCAATGAGTGTTACTGAAATCATTTTATTACTTGCCATTTGCTCTCACAAGCTGCCACTTATCTTCTATCTCTTAAAAACAAAAAACTCAAAGCTCTTTCTGGTCAGCCTGAGTCTTCGGCCTCTTCATTTCCTCTGCATCTCCCAGTGCTCTGCACAAAGTGGGTGTTTGTTCAAAGTTATGGAAAATCACCGCCACCTACATTCACCACACCACCACTCCCTGAGCTAAGAGACGGAAATATGGCTCCAGGGAAGCTGAATGTCACCAGTTACTTAAGGTTAAAAGTAAGGTACTAGGAGGTGGATAGATAATGTGATAAAGCAAGAATGGCAAACTGTCAATAGTAGAATCTAGGTGGTGGGTGTGTGGGTGTTTACTGTATAATTCTTTCAACTTGGCTATATGTTTGACAATCCTTATCACAAATTGTTGGGGAAAAAAAGTAAGATTTTTACATGGGGGGAGGGGTGATGTCGGTTCCCATGGTGACATTTTAATATAAATACAGTCTTCAAAGGTATTTCTTGGCTCACAGGTCACTGTACAAGTAGCCAGTTAAGTCAGGCTCAGTCTGCATTGAGCTCAATGAATGGTGATGTTGAACTTGGATACACTTTCCTCCAGAGAAATGACTAAGCAGATAGATGTACTTTCAGCCTTCTGGGCAACTACCAGAAGACTCTACTGCAGAGAAAAGATGGGGGGGTTATGTTTGCAAATTCCCTTTGGTGTGGAAATCCCGGTACCCGTCACTTCCCACCTAAAGATGACACGAGGTGGACATCCTTGGTCAGCCTCACCTCCTTTCCATGCCAGCCAGGATGTAGTCCCAAGATCTCCCAGGCCACTTCCTGGCTGTGAGGTGATGGGGTAACCTGTCCAGGGACATGGGGTCACTGGATCAGAGGACTCTTGAATGGGAGGTTGGAGCACTAAGCTGCACGATTCTGGGATCCTGGGATCTCTCTGTTTTCTAGGAGTGGAGTGAGGGAGGCAACATCTTCCGAGAAAGCAACCTCCGATTCACCAAGAACTTCTGCACAATGAATTCCAGGTGGACCTTCAGTCATTCTTCTCGGTAGGCCTGCTCACCACCCGCAGAGTCATCTACCTTTCTGCTCGGGTTAATTAACAGATCCCTTCATAGATGTAAAGGTACCCAAGGGAAGGTGGGGGTTGAGGGAGTAGCGCGGGGGTGCGGTACAGGGAGGGACACCGTCCCAAGGCAGTGCCTAAAGCATTTACTTCCCAGGCCACCTTAGGACTGCTTCCTGCCCAAGATTTCCTGCGGTTTTATTATTATTATTATTACACCCTGTCACACCCACCCCCTGAACAAACAGAGAAAACCCTGGCTACTAAAGCAGCTCACTGCCCACCAGTTGTGGGAGCTGCTGGAAGGCGACATCAGGGTCTAAAGAGGTGGGAGAAAACAGCGGGACATGCACGCTAGTTGAGTCCTTCCATTCCCACAGGGAAGGAGGTGCCCTGAGCCGCCAGCTCTGAAGATGAACCCCCGGCTCCCATCATCTGGGCGGTCGGCCTGGTTTCGTTCAGGTTCCGTGCCCTTGGGCGACAGGTGGGTCCCCTGCCCGGCCACCAGTAGCATCTCAGCGCCGGGCCCTTACCATCTGCCTGAGCTAATCCCACGCCAAGCAGCTTTGCTCTCACCACTGCCCAGAGGAGGGACAGACGGGCTCCTCGCAGCTCGATCCTCTACACCCGCCAATCACTTCCCAAGTCACTCCAGCGCAAAGGCTGGTGCGGGTGTCACGTTCAGGGGTCGGGGTGGGGGTCCGGGGACGGCGACCCGCCGGGTGTGCAGGAAAGAGCACTGGCACAGCCCCTTCCCACCTCGCCGCGCGTGGGGCAAACGCTGCTGCTGCCTCCGCCGCCCCTACCTGTCCGGAGGGGTGGGGGCGCCCGTCCCACCTCCAGGCCGCCGCTGCACTCACCTGGGCCGGCGCCCGGAGGGCGGGGTCGCGGCGATTGCGCCTCTGAGGCCGGCAGAGCGAGCAGGCTCTCCCCCGGGGCCGGCGAGCCTGTAGGCAGGAAGCGGCAGCCAGGCCCGCGCCCATTGGCCGGCCTCGCAATAACGCAAACGCAGGAGGCGCGCGATTGGCTGCGGCACGCTGCGTCACCAGCCGGCTTTGGGGTCTTGGCTGGGTCGCACGCCCGCCCACTTCCGGGATCTCGAAGAAGTTGAGCTTCGGGGGTGCGGTGATGGGGCGAGCTGCCCGCGCTCCCGGTACCGAGGCGGGCCTGCAGACCGCCCGCCGCCCCCCAGGACCCGGCTGGTCGCCCCCTAAGACCGCCCGCCACCCCCAGGTCCACCTGCCGGAGCAGGCGGTGTGCTCTCTGGGCCGCAGGCGAGGAGAGGGGCCAGGTAGGGAGGTGCCTGGGTGCGCGGCTCTGCAGGGACTGGAGGAGGGGGGAGGGGAGCCGGCTTCTGGGCCTTTGGTCTCGGGCATCGAAACAGGTGTCTAGGTGGTTTCCATCTAACTGAGATGTCTGAGTACACATAAAGTTTCTTCTTGGGAGAAATTGTGACTACGGCGTGGTGTGGTAGCAATAACAGGTCACCGTTTTGTTCAGGCTCTTGTGTTGCCAATGACAGAAAACCTAATTCGAGGTAGCTTGTATAGTGATACTGCCATGTGAGCGCTGGCTAGGTGCCAGGCTCTGGTGTAAGTGCTGTACGTGGACCTTGGGATGGAGAAAGAAAAATTTAAAAAAAAGGAGTTGTGACTGATGAAAGGCCAGGCACAGCCAGACAGAAAGGCTGAAGCAGTGTCACTTGGACCTAGTCTCCCTCCCTTCCTCTCTGGTTCTTGCTCTTCTGAGGTCGCACTGGGGAAGCCCTCCATGGGTTGACTCCAGAGGGAGAAAAGGCAGAGGCCTCTGATTCACCCTGGATGGCATTATGGAGTCTTGTGTGTAACGAGGGAATGGCATTTGTGGACTGGCTTAGTCTGGAGAATGTGGGTTGTTATGGATGATATGTTTGTGTCCCCCCCAGAATTCATCTTGAAACCCTAATCGCCAGTGGGATGGTATTTGGAGACAGGGCCTTTGGGAGGTAATTAGGTCATGAGGGTGGAGCCCTGATGAAGAGACTAGTGCCTTCATAAGAAGAGACACAAAAGACCTCACGCCTCTTCCCCTTGTGATGATACAGTAAGAGGGTGGCTGTCTTCAAGCCAGGAATCAGGCTGTCCCCAGATGCCATCTCTACTGGTGCCTTGATCTTGGACTTTCAGCTTCCAGAATTGTGTGAAGTATTTGTTGTTTAAGCCCCTAGTCTGTGCCATTTTTGTTGTAGCAGCCTGAGCTAAGACCCTTAGCATGAGGGCTCAGCCAGACAGAGGGCGTGGGTTCCTCAGAGGAAAATTAGGGTACTATTAGCAGGAGCACGAGTGGCCACTAGTCTGCAGAAACATTAGTCTCAAAGTCGAGACCACTGGACTCTGTTCTGTGTGTGACACTTTGTAGCCATTTCTTCTCTCTGGCCTTGGTTTCTACTTTAGAAGAAGCGTGAATTCGGAGCTCTCCAAGGTTCTTGCAGTGCTCATGGGCTGTGACAGAGTTGAGTGCCAGTTTTCTTGGATTCAGCGTCTGACCCAGTGGACTCTCTGGGGACTCATGTTCCTCCCCATCGGCCACCCCCACCCCCAGTCCTTCCAACCTTGGCAGAGCTGACTCTTCAGTTATTGTCAGGAGGTCTGCATTTTTCTGCCCTCACCGCAACGGATTATCCTCATTCCTATTTCTGCTTTTTAATCGTAGCTTTCATTTCCTGTTTCTTTTTTTAAAACAATTATTTATTTTTGGCTGCATTGGGTCTTCGTTGCTATGCGCGGGCCTTCTCTAGTTGTGGCGAGCGGGGGCTACACTTCGTTGCGGTGCGTGGGCTTCTCGTTGCGGTGGCTTCTCTTGTTGTGGAGCGCGAGCTCTAGGTGCACGGGCTTCAGTAGTTGTGGCTTGCAGGCTTTAGAGCGCAGGCTCAGTAGTTGTGGCACGCGGGCTCAGTAGTTGTGGCACGCAGGCTCTAGAGCGCAGGCTCAGTAGTTGTGGCACGCGGGCTTAGTTGCTCCGCGGCATGTAGGATCTTCCCAGACCAGGGCTTGAACCCGTGTCCCCTGCATTGGCAGGCGGATTCTTAACCACTGCGCCACCAGGATCTGCTTTTTAATCGTAGCTTTCATTTCCTGTTTCTTTTTTTAAAACAATTATTTATTTTTGGCTGCATTGGGTCTTCGTTGCTATGCGCGGGCCTTCTCTAGTTGTGGCGAGCGGGGGCTACACTTCGTTGCGGTGCGTGGGCTTCTCGTTGCGGTGGCTTCTCTTGTTGTGGAGCGCGAGCTCTAGGTGCACGGGCTTCAGTAGTTGTGGCTTGCAGGCTTTAGAGCGCAGGCTCAGTAGTTGTGGCACGCGGGCTTAGTTGCTCCACGGCATGTAGGATCTTCCCAGACCAGGGCTTGAACCCGTGTCCCCTGCATTGGCAGGCGGATTCTTAACCACTGCGCCACCAGGAAAGTCCCCATTTCCTGTTTCTTCTCCATCCTAACGCTGCCACTTCTCTCCTAGGCCAGACACAGTGGGTTCAGGTTCCAGGTCCATCACTTACTATGTGAGCCGCTCACTTTCTGAGCCCGTGTCCTCCTCATCAGCAAAATGGGAATAACACCACCACCTGCCTCTTTGGGTTGGAGGGAGGATGAAGTGAGAAAGTGCGTGTGGAGCATTTACAGCAGTGCCTGGCGCCCGCAGAGCACTCACACATTCCTAGTATTATTCTTATCATCTCTGTGTAGCTGGGTTGGTGCACTTGCCATTTGCATCACTGCTTAGTGGAAGTTCCAGAAACACTTTAGAAACAACCCTGGATCCAGCGCCCTCCCAAATGATTGATGGAGAGATGCTTTCAAGGTGACGGACGTTACCGTGTATATTCTGGTATTTGGGACAGGGAGGGATGGCTGGACTGATGCCAGGATGGGCTGGCTAGATGTTCCCAGTGGTCGCCCATCAGCCACAGGCAAGAGCTCAGGCTCTTCCCAGCAGCCTCCCCGCCGGCTCCACGTTTTGTGGTACCTCATCCCCCGTGAACCTATACGCTTGAGCCGTGGCAGAGGTCCCTGTGCGGGCCCTCCCCACTCTGTCAGACCCCTAGGCTCCCCCACGCAGCTCCCACTGTGCCAACGTCCCACCCACCTTCCTTCTTCCACTGTCCATTCTCATTCAGCCTCAAGTCTCAGATCAAAGGTCAAGTCTTACTGAACCCAAGGGAAAGCAGATCTGCGTTATTGCACCCTCATACTTTGTACTCTCTCCATTCTAGCCCATCACATGTTGTATCGTAATTGTAATCCCATCTGTCTCCCTGACCACACTGGGAGATCTCCAAGGGAGTGCCTTTCTTACTGACATTGGAATTTCCACGGCTTTATCATTGCCTAACACACAATAGGTACTCAACTTTTATTAAAGGAATGAATATCCCTCCCTCAGTCCCCCAGATAATGGGTAAGTCATGCACTGAAAAATGTTGGAAGAGCCCGAAAAAAAGGGGTATAGATTAGCAGAACCGACCCTCACACATCTCGGCCCCCTGCGTCTCACCCCCACCTCCACCAGCACTGTGCGTGGCTGTCTTCACCCTCTCATGAGGCAGTAGGCTCTCCGCCATGTGCCAGATGGAGGTGGCCAGGTTGCTCCTAAACTCTCTGATGGCGTATCTCTTTAGCACTGTTTGAAGTTTCCTTTCTCTGTGGAAACTATTATTCACTCGGAGTAAACTCTCACTCACAAGTGGTACACAGTGTTTTCACTTTAATTCTGCTTACTCTCATTCCTCCCTTGTAAAGCCCATCAGTCACATGTCTGCCGTGAGCCTGGTACCCCTAGGGCGAGACCCTGGGCAGACTGCCTTCTCCAGGTCCCTTCTCACCACTCAGCCGGTGGTGCCCAGCTCCCGGGGTGGCCCACACCGCACAGGTCCTTCCTTTACACTCTGCTAACGAAATTAATTTCAACACTTTCGTTTTTCCTTTGATACTTACGGTGCTAGATGAAGCAGCTAAAAATGTGCTGTTTTCCCCGTCTCTGGCAAAGGGAAACTTGCAGAAACGGTCTGTAGAAAAATGCGACTCAAAGGTCGTGTGCACGTCCAGATGCACACAGCCAAGTATGGGCGACGCCGCCTTGAAGTGAAGAGATGATGTTTTTGTGTCTAAGGGAAAACCTACAAAACCTCTAAAAGCAAACAGAGTGAGCGAAACCTGGAAGCCAGTGATAGGCACTGTCGCAGCTGCCTGACCCTCGCCCAGTTATGCAAAGTCATGTAAACACAGCCAGGTCAGGCGTTCATTTGACAAACATTTTAGGAGTGCTTACTATGTGGTAGGCTCCATGCAGGCACTGTTGGGAGTTCAGATTAGTCAAGAGTCCTTTTCACCTGGAGCTGAAAAGGTCCAAGAGGGGAGAGAGAAATACCTTAGAAGGCAGGAAAGACTGTAGCCCATAAGGTTTTTTTTGAGTTGTGTGTATAAAGGCAATTAATTAGGGGTTAAGGAGGAGAAACTGATAAGGTCAGGGGTAAAGTACAAGGGTCAGGAGTAGACCAAAAGAAGACCCAGGGTTATGTGCTTAGCATAAGCTGTGCTCCAGGAAGCAAAACAAAACTTGCACTCATACATTCAATCCCTAGTGTTTATATACCTGTAGGTATATGGGTCTCTGTATTTATCTGTTATCTGCCAGAAGCTTCTTAGGATCCACCTTCCGCTCGCTTTATGTGTTACCCTGTGCTACGCCACATGACGGCTACCGGTCGACAGCAGTTTGAGGAGCTTCTAATGGCACTAAACTCGCACCGAACATTCAAAACCAGGCCACCAGGGGCTTCCCTGGTGGCGCAGTGGATGAGAATCCGCCTGCCAATGCAGGCGACACGGGTTCGAGCCCTGGTCCGCGAAGATCCCACATGCCGCGGAACGGCTGAGCCCATGTGCCACAACTACTGAGCCTGCGCTCTAGAGCCCGCGAGCCACAACTACTGAGCCCGTGTGCCACAACTACTGAAGCCCGCGCGCCTAGAGCCCGTGCTCCGCAACAAGAGAAGCCTGCGCACTGCAATGAAGAGTAGCCCCCGCTCGTCGCAACTGGAGAAAGCCCGCATGCAGCAACAAAGACCCAACACAGCCAAAAATAAATAAATAAATTTATATATTAAAAAAAAAAACAGTCGTCCTGTAGACCCATTCAGTGGCAGGGCTGGGACTGATGCCCAGGGCTATGTACATGAATTTTACTGTCCCTTCCATCTTGCTTTGGACCCGGGGGATGGGACAGGTGGTGAACACTGGTCACCAGTGGCAGCATTCTCACCCCCTTGCATGGTTGCTGGCCTCAGATCCCACGTGAACAGAGGGCTCACGCTGCCTGGACTGGAGACCACTTGCAGGAAGCTCCTGAGGTCCCCTCACAAGAATAAGTCCCAGCAGGAGCTCTTCAGTTAATTTAAAGCCAATAAATGTGCAGGTGCAGAGAGGAAAAACTCCAGGCTCCTGCTCTAAAGAGCTTGCTGCCTACCCTCCTAAAACACCAGCTGGATCTTACTGCTACCGTGAATGCCTTTCATGTAAAATTCCCGAATTCCTCTTTCTGGTCCCCCATTGTATTTCCAAGTATATATTTTAGGGGTCAAGTACTCTGTGTGAAACCTCTTTTCCAATTTATGTTTTACAGTTACGGTCACGCCTCTTTCTCCCCAAGTGATAAAGCTCATCTATTAAAGGAAGCTTTAGGAATGCGAGTTTCGGGATTGTTTGACAAGCTACTTCGCTGCCTGGTGTAGTTCTTTGGGCATCATGGTAAGTACTTGACAAATACTAGTGAACGGTGAGAGGTGGGGCAGCAGGTCGTGGAGAGAGAGGATGAATCTGATTTAGGTATCGAGAGGCTTCCATAGGTCACCTAAGATAAATGTCTCCTGATCCGAAGGAAGTCAAATTAAGGGAAACTTCATAAAGGAAATTCCTCCAGAAAGTGGAAAGGACCAGCAAGGGGTCAGGAGCAGCATGGGATCCCCAACCAGGGCCTCTGACCACCAGGAAGGCAGGTGAGCTTGCCCTGAACCCACACAAGGAGCCACTTTCATCCCAGGTAGAAAGGAGTCATTTGGATAACTGTGTATGTGGGCCAGGGGTCTATGAGAGCCCAGACCCCCGTCCGCACTTGACCAAGGACGACCCTCGGGCTCAGGGTGGGAGGTCACATGGTGGGTCCAGAGGCAGCTGGGGTTCACCCTTCAGAGCCTGGCTCCTGACCCCTACACTGCTGCCTCTCTCAGTGGTTTTCTGATTTCTCTGATGGGGCGACAGTTTAGCAGAGGCTGGGATACAGTAAAGGAACAAGGATGTGGCTCCCTCAGGGGAGAGGGAAGTGGACAGAGGGAACGTCAAGTGCAAAGGCCCGGGACCAGCAGGCAGGCCAGGTGGCGGGAGACCCGGCACAGGACACCTTGAGGGAGACGGCCTCTGGGTCTGCGGCAAAGCCACAAGCTCATAGTGAAACTCCAGAGGGAACCGCTACTATGATGTTTGCACAAAGGTAGTTGTAACTGCAGAAGATGGGGGAGAGTGGCCCCCGAGATCTCAGCCCCCCCATATAGCCCCCTCCCTTGAATGGGGGCTGACCCGTGACATCCTTCTAGCTGGCAGAACGCTGCAAAGGGAAAGGGATTTTGCAGGTGTGATTAAGGTGCCCAGTCAGTTGATTCTGAGTTAATCAAAATGAAGATTATCCTGGTCGAGCTTGGCTGAATTAGGGAAAAGCCCTTTGAAGAGAGGCTAGGAAATTTCTCTCCTGCTGGCCCTGCAGAAGCAAACAGCCAGGCCGGGGGCAGCTTCTAGATCCCAGGGCAGCCAACAAGAAGCCAGGACCCTCAGTCATCAGCTGCGAGGAAATGAATCCTGTGAACACCTTGCATGGGCCTGGCAGCGGATTCTCCTCACTGAGACCTCCAGGTAAGAATGTAGCCCGATCGACCCCGTGACAGCAGCCTTGTGAGACCCTGAGCAGAAGACCAGCTGAGCTGAGCCCAGACTCCTGGCCCACGGAGACTGTGAGATAATTAATGGGCATTGTTTTCAGCTGCTAAACCTGTGGTCCTCTCTTGTATAGCACAGAAAACGAACGCAGTGGGCGGCTGCTAATGTATAAGTATGCTGTCCACCCCCTGCCCCACCCCAATTATAAAGTGATGCTGGGTATTTGTTTCTGTCTGTGTAAGTAGAAACCGGTAAATGCATGCACCAAGGGACAAAGCTAGTGGCTCCCCAAAAGCAGGAAGTGTCCACACTGGTGGTCGCTCATGAGGGCCAGGAGGGGTCTGCCCCAGCACTCACACACGGAAGCCAGGTAACGGGCAGGCTCAGCGGGATGTTCCCAGATCTGCACTCCCCAGGTGTCCTGAAGAGAAAACTTAACCATGAAGATTCAACCCTTCATTTCTGGGCGATGGAATTTCTAGATGGCCTTGCTAATTTTAATGCAATACTAATAAGACACACATAACTCTTTAATAATGCTAACAGATAAGTCACTAATTCATAATGACAGGACCAGGTTAGTTGATCAGAAAAACCCAAAGATGGATTACATAATACTGTATTACCAAGCAAGACTTTACAAATGCATCGTTTTAGGGGAAACACAGGGCAGCAAAGAATTAAAACCTATGCGAAGGGTTTGAGCTTTCAAATCTGATCGATGTAGCAAATGGCATTTACTTATAAACAGCAACTTTCAACTGATGGCCTTGGGAAGAACCATCTAGATCCAGCCCTATCCAGGAATTACTCCATCTATAACCAAAATGCCTTAACTCGGCTGATTAGAGATGGTATTCTTCTTCTCTGGGGCCGTCAATCCTGGAAGAATATCGAAGTAAAGATAGCTGTAACCCAAAAAAGGTATTTGAAAAAAAAATAAAGGAAATAACGAAGAGATTAGTTAAATCCATGATGTTGATATTTGGAGTAAGAAATTGGTTTTGTAGTCATCACGTTAATACAAGCTTCATTTGCTGTCTGAGGTGTTTGCAGTATTCGAAAGAATCAACCATGCCGTATTTATAACTGCAGGTTACGTTGTTTAAGAGAATGACTTTAATGTATTTGTAATCGTTGTTTAGATGTGCAAAACAGAGAAAGAGGTGTAAAATTTGGTTCATTGGACATGAGAGTTACATTGAGCATTAAACAAAGTGCAGGGAGTGTGGATGCTCCTGGGACAATTGGGAACCCCAGCAGCAAGTGAAAGGGATCTGGGTATGGAATCCCAGTTGGGGGACCTGGCCTTCCGACAAGCAGGGACATATATCGATCAGACAGAGGACAGAGATCATGGGTATCTCAGAGGAGGAGCAAAGATCTCCAAGTGGAAAAAACGAATTACACAACAAGACAGAACATGTCCCCACGTGGGGAAAAGGCAACCCTAGTCTATTAGGTATGCATGTAACTGACAGGAAAGATGACAAGATCCACTCCACACCATCCACCAGGATTGCTGGGTGGGGGGCAGCAGGGGGGCGGTCAGGTCCCACCGGATGTCAGTGCCTGATGTGCCGCTGCCCTGTGCAGGGGCCCCAGTGCTCAGAGGCAGTGACCACACTTGGCTGATGGTTGCTCACTGGTGCCGTGTGCCGTGTCCTGGACCTCGCACAAAGGTCGGGTGAGTACGTGCTATTAATGCCTCATTTTACAGCTGAGGAAACTGAGTCACGAGGGGGCTCCTCCTTAGCAGGCTAAGGAGACGGAGTAGCGGACCCCAGACGGCCCGGCCTCCTGGCGCCTGCGTGCTGAGCGTGGAGGCTCTCAGGCATGGTGTGAGGGGCGCCTGGAGAGATGGGAGGCCTGCAGGTGACAGAGGCCAGGACCCGCAGCCCTGAGATGGAAAAGCAGGCTGTGTCGCCTTTAAAAGAAAGACCACACGATTACACCTCCAACAGGCTACAGGTAGGAAGACAGGAAGGAGACCTGTTTCCACTAAAGGCCACTCCTCCTAAATGAAAGGGGTAAGGGTTACGTAGTGGGTAGCGCCAAAGACCACAGCTTACGCTACAGCACCCAGCCCTGCTTGCTGTAGGGATGTGAACTGCAGGTAACAGCTCAGTTTGCCAACGAGTTCCTTGGGCAAGGCGGTTCGTGGTAAGCATATGGGAACCCTCCCACACAGCACACCTGTTACCGCTTTCCACCTGCAGCAGCTGAAAGTACGGGCAGCCCAGGGAGCACAGGACATGCCCTGAACAGAGTGCATGCCTCCGGGGTCCTCCCACCGGCTCCCCACACAGACCCCGGGTACCCCCTCCTCCTGGCGGAGGTGCACGACACCACTTCCCTTTCCTTGGGTCTTTGTCAAAACTGCAGAAGGAACTTGTCCTCAGAAAGTACAGGGAGGAACCCGTGAAAGCAGACGAATGAACAGCGGCCCCATTTGAGGGGGGCCTGGCTCCTGGAATTTCATGGGATGTTCGTGTCAACATTCCCCACCCCTCCAGTCCCTGCTGACACTTTCTAGGGACACAGGAAACACCCTGACGCTGGGCCTTTGTCTTTGGTGCCGGTCACATTTTGTCACCTGAGTGGCTCTCCCGCCCCTACAGACCATAAGTCATGGTTCTCATCAAGGATCCCCTGGGCAGTGCTCTTAAACGGGCTTCTCACCAAACCCTCCCAGCTCCCAGAGGTGAAATCTGGTTGGTGGCACCTCGAGCCTCTTCCTAGTGGCGGGACTCCAGGCTCAGAACCTGAGAATCTTGGATTGTGAGCCAGCATTCTGTCCCCCCAGAGGCCCGGCCCTTCCCGCGATGGCCCCGCCCCCGTGGTCTTCTCCATCACCCATTCATGACGGCCCCTGCCCACCTTCTGCTGGAGCGTAAGCGAACTCTTCCTGGCTCCCGTCCTCAGGCTCCTGCCCACCGCCCAGGGGCATCTCACTGAAGCCAGCCATGTCCACCGTGCAGGGAGCAGGTAGGAGCCACCGAACAGGGCTGGAGAGGGGACCCAGGGTGGGCCTGGCCAGAGGAGGGTACGGGGCAGAGGGGCCCTCACGGCAGAGGCGGCCTCTCCTTCCTGAGGACCCCTGCCCTCTGCAGTCTTCCGGGCCGCTTGTTTTACAAAGCCAGGGCCCCGTGACGACATGGTTTCTTCTGCTTCCCTCTGCGGAAAACTGAGGTATGTGGCAGAATAGACTAATGACCGAGAGAGCAGGAGACCAAGACTCTCCCAGGCCCCGCAGGGCCCCTTAAAAATGACTGACGATGAGGGGAGGCGGATGGGTGACCCACAGAGGTCCCGCCCTGACCTAAGGAAGTGACCTCTCCCCTCAGCTTGGGAGTGGTCATTCGCTTGCCCCCAACCAACTTCAGTGCTCTGGTAAATGGTAACGAGTCCACTTGGCGGCAGATTTCAAAGGGAAGTACTTGCTGTAAAGCTGAGTAACTTTCACTGATGCCTGGCAGAGGGTAGAAAATTTGAGCGGTCCATCATTTCCCCTGAATGACACTCTGTAATCACAAAACACCGAGTGAGTCCCAGAGAGCGGTCATCGTCTTAACGAGTGTCTCTCCTACTACCTGGGCACTCTTGATTTTATAAAACCAGGAATGGCCTTCTGGAATGGTCCAGACCTATTTCTAGCCTGAAGCGGGGGCAGGGGTGGGGTGGGGGACACACCTCACAGTCTCTGGGCCGGAGCTCAGTCTGGAGGCAGAAGGACCTAGGTTTGAACCCTCACCTGGGCAAGGGACCCTGAGTTCCATTAGACATTCACTGAGCACCTACTACGTTCCAGGCACTGGGGATGCAGAGATAAGTTACAAGGGGTTCAGTGGACCCAGCTCAGTGGGGAGGTGGCCTCTTTCCTCCAAGTTGGGGGTGATACCTGAGTATCACGGCCTTGATACGAAGTATGAGTCCCTACAGCGTCCAACACATAGCAGGAGCGGGATACACATTGGTTTCTCTCTCGAAGTTCCATTTAGAATTGGCGATTCTGTCATAATGGAAGGTGATGGGGTAAAACTGCCCCCCACAGAAGAGACGTTGTATTTCTGAAAGGATGGTGGGTATCTTCGTGTAAGAAAGCCTGGCTCTCAGAGGTGAAGTGACTTGTCCAAGTCACCCAGGGAGTTTGTAGAACCGTCAGGATGGGGACCACATGCCGCTTCAGCATCCACATGTGGCTGAAGTTTTCTTGGACTCCCCCTGCCCGCAGTCAGGAAGTCCTGGAGAAGCACCCTGTCCCGTTACTCTGAATGTGGCGGATGAAAAAGGCGTTCAGTTCATCTTGCGCGTGGTTGCCATAAATGTGTGGACTTTTGTGTTTTAGCTCATCGTTAGTCCAGATCCATCACTGACATCTATTGATACTGCAGTGTTTTCAGAGGTTTTGAGGACAGCTGCTTGGTAACTTATTTAGCTAGAAACTTTCTATTCAGAACTTTCTCTCTGTTCTTGCGAGAATTGCTAGAAAATGTTGACTTAAGGAGATGCTTCTGTGTTTCACTGCACAAGTAAGTGTGTTCTACTGGGCAGGATTATGCAGTGAGGACCACCTCTTAGAGACTGAAGGGCGTAGTATGGATTTAAATATAGTAAAACATCCAGGCAGACCTCAGAGGTATTTTGGGTTTGGTTCCAGACCACCGCAATAAAGCGGGTCACACAATTTTTTTTTCTTTTCCCAGTGCATAGAAAAGTTATGTTTACAGCACACTGTAGTCTGTTAAGTGTGCAACAGCATTAGGTCTAAAAAGAAATGTGAATACCTTAATTAAAAAATAATTTATTGATAAAAAATACTAATCCTCATCTTAGCCTTCGGCGCGTCGTACTAGTAACAGTAAAGATCGCTGATCATAGATCACCATCACAAAGATAATAATAATGAAAAAGCTTGAAATATTGGGACAATTACCAAAATGTACCACGGAGACATGAAGTGAGCAAATGCTGTTGGAAAAGTGGCGCCGACAGACTTCCCGCGGGCCTTCAACTTGTAAAAAACGCGGGTCTGCAAAGTGCGGTAAAGCAAGGTGCACTAAAACGAGGTCTGCCCGTGTATTGTACTGGCGATAAGACTGACCTTGTGACTTGCATGAAATTGTCGTTTGTGTTATGTAAAAACATCTGTGCTTAATTTCTAAAATATTTAGGAAGATTTTCCTGGTAGAAGTGTAAGGCTTGCCATCAAACGTAAAACTCGGTGTTCATCTAAGATAAACATTTAGCAAATATTTGGCAAGGGCTTTCTCCAAGCCAGGCACTTGTAATCAGTTACAGCCTTGAATTTGGAAATGATATTTGCTTCCTTTTTAAAAATTTTACTTTATTTTTGCCACAAACCCAACCACGTGAGGTGCTAGCTTCTCAGATGCGCAAGCAGCCCATGTGACGGGTTATCAGCACTTCTCAAAGCCTGCCAGAAAGGGCGCAGTCCCGGTTTTGGTTTCCTTTGGCTATACCTGAGGACAGTCCTTGGTGACAGTCAAGGTCTGGAGGACAGTGGCACCTTCCCTGGCCCCCTGGCCAGGGGCCAGCACGTCCCCTACCCGACAAGGTCCCCTGCTGAGTGCTCCCAGCGAAAACATGTACGGATAGCAGTTAAAATCATATTCTCGTTTCTGTGGAACTGGCAATGCTAAAAAAAATTCTTTTGTTAATGTATGCATGATATAAAAGTGGATTGGGAGGAGGATTTCAGAGACCTGAAAAATACGCACAGAGGAAGGTATGTTTCCAAGCCTTCTTCAAGAAGAAAGTGTTTCTGTTAAAATTAGCACACAGTGGCTGGCTTTCCTCTCATGCGTTTGTCATGGAGGCCACGTGCTGGGATCGTTAGGGTCACCTGTGCTGGATCTGGGATCCAGAGATCCACCTTCTGTGGCCGGGAGACGGCGGAAAAGTCACGGAACCTCTGTGTGCCTGGGTTTCCTCGTCAAGCGATTGGGGGATGTTGGTGACTACTTCTCAGGGTGGCCCCCAAGGATGAACTGAGATAGGAAGTAGCTTGGAGGTGAGGTTACTCCCGGAGGCTGGACTTGCTTCCTGTTTCATATAGAAAACAGAAGCAATCAGAAGCCAGCGTCCCCTCCCTCCTCCTGCCCACCTGCCCGAGTGCCCACATGCTCCACTTTCTCCTGCTTCTGTGAGTGGTTCGTCTGGGACTCTGCCAGGGACCCCACACCCTTTTTCCTCCTCCCCCCCTCTTTTCTCCCACACCCCCCTCGTCTGCATCCAATTGTTCCCACCAACTTACAAACTGTGCTGTTACTTCCCCATTCCCTTAAAACACCAGCAAACTGGCAAACACACAAAAGCTGGTCCTTCCGGCCTCC
>NW_020173230.1:887588-889836 GCF_003031525.2 Neophocaena asiaeorientalis asiaeorientalis
CCTCAGTTTTGTTGCCTCCTGGGGCAGAGTGTCTGCTCCAAAATACTTGTGGGTGAACTGCCACTGAGACGGCGCAGGTCTTTATCCGAAGGCTAGTGCTTCGCGGATGCATACGCTTTCCTTTGCTTAGGTGTTGCTTCAGGATGTGCGCGTTCTGGGTCCACCCGGGCCGCTCAGCCTCCCCACCCGCCCCGTCCCCTCCTGTTGGCTCCTCCCGATCCGCATCCAGGTCCTGGCACCACTGTCACCTGAGCCCGAGACCCGAGCATCCCGAGTCTCCCATATCCAGCCAGGCGGTCGCCAGGCCTTAGCGGGCTCTCCACCTCACGCACCTGGCCTCTCCTCCCTGTCCCTGCAGCTGTCCCTCCTCGTTGATCCCCCTGCGCCTCTCACCCTTCACGCTGCTGCCAAAGTCATTTTTCTAATAGGAGAGCTGACGCTCCTACTTCTCTGTTTCAACTCCCAGCGGTTCAGCCCCCTCCCAGGGCTCCGGCCGCACCGGGTGACCTAGAGTCTCGGCAGGTAGTGGGCTGCTGCTCTCTGGGACCGCAGTTCACTCTGCCTGGAATGCTCGTCCCCTGGTCCCTCGGGACCAGTCACTGCTGGCCATACTTTCAGGTGGGGGCACTCCCGGGGCACCTCTAACTCTCCCCTCTCAAGCCTCGCTTGCTGCGCTGCTGTAGTGAGGCTTCCTACTGGACCGCCCCTTTTCCGTGGCCAGTTATCTTTGTTCCCTTCAGGCCTTGCTTGGGGGAAGCTTGGAGAGCCGGTCACCCTCGGCTCAATGAAGGAATGACAGGGAGGGGCCTGCTTTGTTGGGAAGTCCCACATCCTGTCATTCACTGAGACATTTCCAAGCTCGGGGGTACTGCTGGGGGCGAAAATCTATTATTAGACGAGAAGGGAGCCACAGGCTATGGATTTTCCGGAGTTTGATCTGTAAACACAGACACGTGAGGAAGGGAAAATTAACCATGAAATTGAAGAGACATCTGCCAACTTAACTTGAGTCTGATAGGAAAGGCTGAGGGGTAGGCGGGGAAGGATGGGGGTCCCGCAGGAGTGTCCACAGCTGACGAATATTAGGAGGCCTGCCGTGAACCCACTTTTCCTCGCTCCTTGGTGAGGCTTGGGGTCGTGCCCCAGTTTTCCCTAGGGCGGGGGGGGGGGCGGTCTTGATTTTGGCTGTTCTCACCCTGTGGTTGGTCAGAGCTCACAGCTGCCCCTTGGAGTGCAGGGCCTCCCCACCGTAGACAGGACCTCTGCTGGCCGGAAGTCCTTGGCCACTCGGGGCCAGCCTCCATTCTGGACCTGGCTCTCCCCCACCAGTGCCAGCCAGGCCCTTACCCGGCCGCCCCTCCTCCCTTCCCACTGGATTGTTGGGCTACACTTGCGATAAAGAATCTCGATGGTCTCTTAAGAAAAGTTAAAAATGAGGCGGGGTCTGAGAGTTGTCCCCGAGCTAGATCAAAGTGTGGGTCACGTGAGAAAGGCTGGGAAACCCCAAACGCTGCAAAAGGCCCGGGAGGGGTGCAGGGGAGCTACAGGGTGTCAGGGCCTGAAGCTCACACATCTGTTAAAGTTTTATTACAAACATTAAGCTCTTAGCATGTGACATAGTGCTTCCGTGAGGTAGTGGGACTGAGCGGCCTTGGTGGTACAGTCTAAGTCACTCCCCTCTTCTGAGCCTCTCAGGACTGTGGACCAGGGGTCAGTACTTCTTTGGGTTGCCGTGAAGATTGCCGCAACCGAGGAGCAACAGTGGGACAGAACCTGCCACACAGCGGTGCCCGATATTTAGGGTTTGTTCCCAACAGGGGGGTTAATTTGTAATCAGTGGCCACAACCCCTATAAGTTACCGAATTTAGTTTGTCAAAAAGAAAACCGAGGAATTGGACACCAACTGAGGACGAGCAGGCACGAGTCACAGGGTCGCCCGGAACGCGGAGGCCCCGGCCCCTCTGTCCGGGGCGCTGACACCCAGGGGGCGGCCTGGGGACTCGCCCGGCCAAGCACCTCCTCCGGGCCGCCCCTGCCCCCGGGCCTCAGCCCTCCTCAGTGCCGGGAGGGACAGGTCTACAGGCCATGAGGTCACGCCCCTAGTGCGGCGTCTCTGGGTTGGCGTGGGGGCGGGGGCTCTCCTCGCTGTCTGAGGTCTGGGCTCGCGGATGTCGGGTGGGGACGCCCGGACTGGAGGCCCGCGGGGCGGCTGAGAGCGGGCGCGGTTCCTTTAAGACGCCGCCGGCC
>NW_020173230.1:889860-947572 GCF_003031525.2 Neophocaena asiaeorientalis asiaeorientalis
CAACTTTTCTCCGGACGCGGCAGGGGCGCGGCCGAGGGGAGACCCGGTGGTGGGCAGTCTCCGCTCGGCGAACCTGATGTCGGGACCCCGAGTCTGGGTGTCGCCCGATGGCCCTCAGCCCACCTGCGCGGTCGCGCGCGCCTGGCTCGCCCTTCCCGGGAAGCATCACCACTTCCCTGCAAATTAAGTTTATTAACGAGATGCTGTCTGCAAGTTAGCACCTGATAAAGCCTATAGTAGGCACTTAGTGGACGCTGTTGTTGTCTTGATTTTGAAAAGCATGCGAGTTTTTGGTGGGGAGTGGGGAAGGGCTAGAAAAGTAGACCTCTGACTCCCCGCGTCCTGCCCTCTTCTGATGTGCTTTCCTGCCCACAGGGTTACCCACGCACCACCCCAGGGTCTACAGCATCCACAGCCGAAATGTCACCCGGTACCCTGCCAATTCCATCGTTGTCGTTGGAGGCTGCCCTGTCTGCAGGTATGTCATGGGCCTGGGGGCCCCAGAAATCTCTAAGAACACACTTACCGAAACTCATAAAGCCAGGATCGTTTGGAGACACGGTCAGTCTTAGGACAGGCTGCTCACTGAGGTATGGGAGAGAATGGGTTCAGTGGTCCTTGGGTCCACGCACCTTTCATGGGGCAGAGGAGGCTGGGTTCTCTTTGCTGGGGGCGTTACGGGCTTTGGCGGCCATTGAGTCCCGAGTGGGTGGGATGAAGAAATGGTAGCAGTTGGACTGGCAGCCTCTTATCTCCGAATCTGGGAGCTGCAAGTTTGCTCTGCGGTTGGTTCTTGAAGGTGGCAGAAGGTTCCCTTCTCCCAGGAGGGTCAGTTTGAAGTGCGTGGGTAGGAGAGCCCTGACTCAGGTGGCCCGTGTTGGAGGGGCTGGAAGGCCAGGGGGCCAGGGGAGCGGCCGCTGTCAGGGCTGCTTTATGTCATCAGGGCCCTTACCTGCATAAGGGCAGCAACGCTGAGGTTCTTTGGGGTGGGAGCGATATTTCAGATTCTCAGCCTTGAGTCTCCAGAATTTTCTGTTTTTGTAGGGCCTGAGAAGCAGCTATTAGATGCTTGTTTTGTGTGGGTCTTGAGAATTCGAATTCAGATAAGATTTGGTTCTTGCCCTTGGTGAATTCGACTGCATGGACAATTTAGAAAGTCAGGGTAGACTTGGCAAGGACTGGGTTTTCAGCCTGGGTGGGGAGGTGGGTGGCGGAGGAAGTTGGAGTTCGTGAGATGGAACTGAGAAGCCGTGGCTTACACTTAGGCTTAATTTCAAAAGTGTATCAGGGACGCCCAGAGTGGAGTCGAAGGGAAGTTAACAGTTTGAGTCACAAGGGTCAATTGTGTGGGGAGACAAGGGCCTGGGAAGAGGAGGAACGTCCGGAAGTGGGGGCAGGAGGTTGGACCCCCGGAACCAACTGTGAGTTTACTAAAGGGGCTGTGGGCAGGGGAGAGCCCTCTGGGTTGCGTGCCGGCCAGGTGGACCTTGATATGCAAACCCTAAGCAGGTGTCTCTTCGGACACATCTGGTGATACTCTGGCCTTTGGAGAATGTGAAGGGGGAGGGGAGACAGCTGGCTGCCTCCGGAGAGGAGCTCTCTGCAATCTGCACTGGGTACCTGTGGGCGTCAGAGTTCTTGGGGTTGGGGGCATGTGGGTGGGCTTGGAGATGGGGGGCACGGTCTGGGAGGCTGGTCCTTTGCAGAGAGAGCCATTGGGACTCCTTTTGGAAAGTTGCACAGAGAGGTGGGCGATGGGAAACCCGCTGTGCTTGGCTTTGAGGCTGGTTCAGGGTGCCCAGAGCCTTGCTGTGTGCACGGCCCTTCTGTCCCCAAGGTGCCTAGCTGGGCGATTCCAAGGCCCTGTTTCCGGGTGGGAGGGGTTCCGAGCAATGTCCTAAGTGTAAGGAGGGGCTTCAGGCTGGCAGCTGAGGCGGCGCCGCACCTGGAGCAGAGCCCTCTGGCTGGGGTTTCAGCGTCTCCCCGCAGGGCCCAGCCTGCCAGACGAGCTGGGCTCAGATCCTGGCCTTGCCAGCTGCCAGCTGGGCCCGTTTCCCCATCTGGGAGATGGGGTGTCTGATGGGATGGTCCAAGGCTCTTGCTGGCCCAAGGCCCTGAGCGTGGAGGAGGTGAGACCAGCAGTGGGGTTTACGGGGCGCGGATCCCCCAGGGTTGTGAGCTTCCAGGCTGCTGCAGGACGGGGAGCATTTCCCCGACCCCTCCCTTTCCCTGGGGTGGGAGCGGTCACAGTGGAGGCCCCGGCTTCTGCCCTCAGCCCCCAACGTGCAGAGTGTGGGTCACCATCTCTCTGCTCTTCTGAGGAGGGGCTTGGGCTCAGGGCTGCTCTAAGGCTGAGGGAGGGCGCCTGCACCGGAACAAGTTTCTTCCCTTCTGTCGGGATCGCCGGCCTCCCGGCCTCCCGGCCTCTGGGTGGTGGGTGCAGCAATGGGGAGCAGGTGCTCTGAGAACAAGTTTGGGGGCCCGGGTTGGGAGCACACACTGACGCCCTCCAAGGCACGTCCTCCATGGGCCCTTCTGTCAGCTTGAGGACGGATGCCGGCGGTTAGGGCCCTCCCGGCACTTTGGGCTCTTACACAGGGGTGTCCTGGCCCCCTGCCTGCAGGGCCCTCTGCTGCTGGCGTGGGCCGGGGGCCCGGGGAGGTGGGCAGCAGGAAGCAGGGGAAGGCCGGGGACTTCCAGGGAAGCTCCGCGGTGGTTTGGGGAGAGGGTGCCTAGTCCCTGGGGACAGCCGGTGTGGCCCCTGTCCAGCGTCATAGGGTTGGGAGACAGGCGGCTTCTCATGTGACCACACTTCCTTCCTTCCCAGCCAGCCCGCCAGGCTCCGTCCCTCCCTGGGAGCTTGGCAGGAGTTTGCCGAAGTCACACGTCTGTGATTCCCTCTGAGTGAGGCCTGGCGTCAGAGGCCTGTGCCACTTGTCACTTTGCCACCGTCTGAGCCTTCCCTTGAGCAGCCTGACCCCGTCCTCCCTGTTTAGGTGCTACGAGAGCATTTCTTCTACCCCTGCGGGCAGTGAGCATGCGCCCCACCCCACCCCTGCCCACCCGCGGCCCCTGTGGACCGAGCACCGCCTTGGCTGGTGGGGCTTCGGCCAGGCCTCGGGCCTCTCTGAAGCTGTCCTCCTCTGGGGCGTGGGCTGTCCCTGGATGAGGCCACTTCGAGTCTGGGGGCCCGGGGCTGCAGTGGGAGGGCCTGTGCAGAGGGCGCTGGGCAGCGCGGGTCGGAGGCTGGAAGGCACGTCGAGGCGCGGGGCCTGGCTGCACCCGGCTCCCTGCTGGGCGTCCGGTCTTGGGGGTGACCAAAGAGGTAGGAGGGAATCCAGGAACGGCTGGGGTCTTGGAAGCCAAGACAGAGGCTCCAGGAACAGCTGTGGAGGTCAGGTGCTGCCCAGAGGTCAGGACAGTGATGAGGCTGGGGCTCCGGCCTCGCCCCTAAGAGCGGGCTCTCCCCGGCCCAAGCACTGATGAGCCGGCCCTGGCTCCCGGGCTGCCGCGGGCAGGGCGTGCCGACCGTGGGGGCCTGGGAGTGCTCGGGGCCTCTCCGTCCAGCTGTGCCTGGGGTCCGGGGAGCCCCGGGAGCCCCAGGCAGGCCTTGCCACCTTGCAGGCCCTCCCGCAGCATTTGTTCTGCTTGGGGAGGCTCTGGGCTACCCGGCCGCGGGCTTGCTCGGAAGCGCCCCTGGAGTGGCCGGCGGCTCCCCGCCCCCGTGGGACCCTGGGACAGCTGGGGGCGAGGTATGACCTGGTCTCTGGAGGGGGCTGGCCAGGTGCCGTGGGGCATCATGCCCACCCCTGCCCGTCTGCAGGCTCGTGGCCACCTGCACGAAGCCCTCTGCTCCCCTCTCGCGGCTTGTCTGGGGTGGTTCTGTGGCAGATCCTGACCTGAGGCGGCCTTGTGCTGGGAGCAGTGGTGGCACTAACTCGGGGGGGCTCAGAGGGTAGGGAGGCCCTGGGCTGGGGTCTGGATTGTTCCCAGCCAGGCCACTCGCTGCCTGAACAAGGCTCCGGGCTCCAGCTTCGTGTAAGGGGGACACGATGGGACGGGGAGGATGCTGGGAGGAAACGGGGGTGGGGTGGGGTGGTGGTGAGGATGGGATGGGACGTGTGGGTTGCAGGGTCTCCGCCGCACTCGTCCTGGGGCCCCACCCAGCCCAGCTCCCTGAGCAGATGGGTGTCGGTGGAATCGAGTGGCCACTCTCCCCGTAAGGTCAGAGTCCCTTAAGGAAGTGTTTCCAGAATCAGTTCCCAGGTTTCTCCAGTTTCTGCTCAGGAATGGGGGAGGGGCCTTTTAACCGCAGCCGGGGCCACGGTGCTTGCTCAGTTTGGATTCTGAGCCAGTGGATGAAGAGGTGAAACTCACTCTGAAACGGTGAGGGCTTTCGAGGGGCTTGGAGAGAAAGAGGCCACGCCACTTAGGAGAGGCTGGCAGGACGGGCAGGGGGTCCCCTCCCTCCTACGTGGCCCGAGGGACAGGTTTGCTCTGCAGCCTGCTGTTGCTGCGTCAGGACTGGCCTAGAGACCAGATTGTGTTCTCAGTTTAGAAGATTTTGGATTTTTAAAAACAGTAAATCATGCTAGCACTGCTTTTGAGGTTTGGGCAGTACCCATGGTCAAATATTAACATTTCTGCAGCAAGACACAAATATTCCCATTAAGGGGACACATTAAGACTATAAATGGCCACACATCAGTTCAGGTCACATGTGGCTGCCAGCTGGGTTTGTTACAAACTTATAAAAAAGTTCTGCGTTCAGAGCTTTTGGCATTTGGAATTGTGGGTAAGAGGTGTGGACTGCGATGCGGGTAGCAGGTCCCTTGGGCTGGGAAGCCACGTTGGCGGGTCGGGCCGTGGTTCTTCATGGAAGGTCTGAGTGTGGAGCAGACCTGCTAGCAGGGCCCGGATTCTGCCCACCTCCCTGGCTGCTGAAGGGAAACGGCCTGGCTCTGCCGCCTTCTTGGGGTGGGCTGGAGGTGAACGGGGGAGAGGGCGTGGGGTCTCGTCCCATCAAACCCGGACTCCTGACTGAGGGTGTTGGAAAGGGGAGGCCCAAGCTGCCTGCTTTGCTCTGGCTTGAGTGAGTGATGGATCTGGACAGAAAGCACTGCAGGTTTGTGGAATGAGGGAGCGTGTTCCTCCTGCCTGGGGTGCCAGGCCTCCCCCGGCTGGTCTGACTGCTGCTGGGAAGCTGTGCTTACACAGGGCCAGTCCACTGGCCTCATGGTGGGGAGGGCCCGGATGAGGGTGACCAGCCCTCTCCTGGGCTTCCTCTAGCTTTAGACAGTGTCGACCAGGGTCTGGGGTCTGGGTGGAGAATTAGGGAAGGGGCAGATGGGGGGCTGTTGCTGTTTGACCCCTGACCCCAGAGGACAGGAACAAGTCGCAGACGGGCCAGTTCACGTGGGTGCGGGCACCAGGCAGCCCAGGGCAAGCCCCCGCTCCTCCACTGTGGGGAGACGGCCGCCACTCGGAGGGCTTCTCCAGCCAGGGGGCGCTGGGTGCCCTCGCAGCAGGGCAGGACCCCGCCTGGCCCTAGCCTCCTCCTGGGATCTCCTGGAGCCTTTGAGTGGACACCCTGGGTTCTAAGCTCTGCCTCTGAACAGCTTTGATCCTTAAGTGAGATAGTACGGAGTGTCTGGTAGTCACTCTTCTCGGGCCTCAGTGGCCCCTGGAGGGGACACGAGGCACCCTGGTGGCTCAGAAGGTTCTCAGCTGGTGCAGGTGACACAGCTGTGAGGCCTAGTTCACCTCTGTCCTGTGCTGCTTCTCCTCCCTTGGACATTCTAACCGAACGTACAAACCGGTGTGAGTCTGGGGATTTCAGCTGTAGGTGGAACCTGGTTCGGTACCTGGAGGAAGCAGGGAGATGGGGCCATGGCTCCCCGAGTGGTCCCAGGCCGCCTGGCCGCCTCTAGTTATTCTCAGGTGGCCTGATTAGTACCAGTAGGTGTAGGAGCTGTCAGCAGCGACTGCACAGAGCAGGCGTGTTCCGGGCCCGGGGCAGCCTGTCACGGCCTCCTTTGTGTGGAGCCACAGGTGGGTGGCTCAGGGCCTTCTGGAAGCCCCCGCTCCCTACTTCGGCCGCGTGGCCTCGGGTGCTCTCTCAGCATGTTCTTCTGCCGCCTGGTCTGAGAGGGCCGCGAAGCTGGGGCAGGTGGGGTCTGGGAGGGCACGGGGCACAGCGTGGTGACCCGACAGCCTGTGTTGTACTGTCTGTGCCAGAAACGGCGGCCCTGCTGACAGATGCTGGCCAGCTGATGCCCTTTCCCTTGGGGCGGGCCTGGCCTGTGGGCGGCGTCCGTGAGCCTGGGCTCAGCAGGTGCCTCCGCTGCAGGGCTGCTCAGAGCCTTTCCTCAACTAACTCGGGGCGTGAGGCAGGTCCCCAAGACCCCCCCGCCCTTGGTCTCTATGCAGCGTTCCCAGGGCTTCCGGTGGCTAGGCCCGCTGGGAGGTGCTCTTCTCTGGGGCAGGGCTTGGAGTCGGTGTCCCGGCTGAGCTGCCCCTCCCTGGGCCCCCACAGCCCTGTTTGCCCGCCCCGCCCACACTTGTTGGTTGGGCTGAACCTTCCTCTCCACACAGGCGGCCAGAGGAGGGTCGTGGGCATAAAGGATCCTTACCGTGTTTGAGGACAATAAGGGGGCTTCAGGGAGCCCAAGGACCTTGGTGTGTGCGTGGGGGGACAGGCGGGGTCCCGAGGGCGGGGCACTGGTTCTGCGCTGCAGCTGGGGCGGGGCTGGGCCTGCGGGGCCCGAGAGACACGCTTCTGGGGGGTGGGCATCATGGGCATCACCCGAGGAGCTGAGCACATGGCTCCTGCTTCCCCCTTTCGGGGCCTTTGAAAAGGACCCGAGACCCGGGGTGGAGCCCTCGTGGGCACACAGTGGGGGGATGACCCCTAGCGGTCCCAGGGATTATGTACTGTGCACATTGAAGGTTAATGACTTTTTCCGAAGAGGAAGCTTTGAGATTAAATTTCTCAAGTGACATTGTGTGAACATGGCTGATTTTAGTCTTTCACTAAAACCTGCTCCCCCACCGAAACCAATAAAAATCACACAAAATCCAAACTCTGTCACTATTTTCGGAATTTCCCTGTAGGGAATGGGAAAATAAGTCTAAAACTTTTCAGCGTTGGGAAAAAAATATCCTAAAGTGATTTGGGTTTCTTGGTTTTGTTCTTCTCAGAGACGTAAGAATTTTTATAGAAACCAGCATTTGCCTCTTGTTCCTCATTTTGTAAGAGAAAACATGTGGCAGGTTATATGGCAGCCGGATGTTCTTGCCTTTATCAGTAGGCGCTGGTGCCTCCCAAGCGGCTCTTCTCTCCTCTTCACGTTTTCTGTGCAGCCACTGGTGGCAGCTGGCCGTCCCCTCCACGACCGGCGCCCCAGCTCTGGAGGCGCCTAGGCTTGCGGACGTGGGTGGAGGGCGCCTTGGGGACAGGGGTCCGCTGGGCTGGCAGGCCTTGGGTCTGCGAGGGCCCTAACCCGCGTGCCCCCTCTCTCTCCGCAGGGTCGGGGTTCTGGAGGACTCCTTCACCTTCCTGGGCATCTTCTTGGCCATCGTCTTGTTCCCCTTTGGGTTCATCTGCTGTTTTGCCTTGAGGAAGCGAAGATGCCCCAACTGTGGAGCAAACTTTACTTAAAGGGAACAGCACACCTGGTTTCCCCACACCCAGCTCTCTTTTCTAATGTAAATGTCATGTACAATAGCTTCGTGGAATTCAGCTTCAGGACTGCTTTGTAAAGGGAGGTGGGTGGACTGGGCACGGGAGCCGCAGGGAGTGTGGCCGCACAAGGCACTGCTCCCAGGTCAACGACAGCTCAGTAAGGCACTGCTTTTATTTTTCGCAGTCTTCAGTTTGGGAAAGGTGAGAGACACACTGCTTTAAATAAATGAGATCCATACCGCTGTTCACCTGGTTTTGCTTATTCAGTGCACACTGCCACTTACAGAAATCAAGTTTTGTTACGAAAACTTCAAACATATACAAAATAGAGAAGAGCGTTACCTCTCCTAACTCAGCTTCAACATTATCCAGTTCACACCGACCTTCTGTTATTCCTCAGTAGGCATTTACAGCTCAAAAACTGTGCTTGTTTTCAAGTTTGTATTATTATAATGAAACCTAATACCTTGACATTTACAGAGCACGCACCCCAGTGCCCAGGACCTAAGGCAAGGCCTCCCGTGCTGTGTGACGCAGGTAAGTGACGGCTGTCGTCCCTTCTGTGGAGGTGTAGAGGGTCTGGGTGAGCCAGGTGGGCCTGCAAGTGGCGTCTGATAATCCCAGGACCTGTGCCATCCCTGTAACCAGAAGACCCCCAGCAGCAGAGCTCTGGGGGCCGGGGCCACGGTGTGACACCCCCGGCCCCTTTTCCCTTAATTAACAAGCCTCCACACCTCACTCCCTCCACACTGTTGAAAATAAAGGGCTTTTGTGAACCCTGCTCTTAAATGGTGAGAGGAGCAATGGGCCGTGTGACTAATTTGTGTTTTCTTGGCTGGTGGAAGGGTCTGCTCTCAAAAGACAAGTGTGCTGCTTGACAGATGCCCTTAGCCTGCGGGTCCTGGGAGCCCTCACACAGTCCCAGACCCCCACCACCAAGTGGTCATAGCTGACCAGCCAGGAGGAAGACAGGACCAAGAACCCAAAGCGTCACACGCTTACACTGGTTTACCTGCATTTGACCTTGACCAATTTCAAGCTTATAGAAAAATAATATTCATGGCAAAGCCAAAAGCTGTGGTCAGCAACAAGCCCCCCCTCCCCTGCCCCCCATACAGTGGATGGCCTGCGTGTGAGTTTCCATGACCACTCCCCACTCCTCCAAATTGGGCGTAGTCCTTGACAGCCAGAGATAAACCCTGCCACTGGCTCTGCCTTGCTGCGCCACTGCAGAAGCCCAGGTTCCGGGTACGCCGGCGTGGGGCTCAGCCGAGGTGCAGCCTCCCACTACCCTCCCCTGGCTCCCAGAGGTCCTCCTGGCTTCAGCGGTGCTGTTTGCAGTTTCAGCACCTGACTGAAAAGTGGAGAAACTTGCACCCCAATAGGTTTCAGAGTAAATCAGTGATGGAGGCAGCTTTGGTCAACTAGCTTAGTGAGAGGACCCTGGGTTTCTACGTGCAGAGTCCCCAGATGCATGTGTTATTACCCTGTGAGCCAGGCCCGCATGTGGCATGGCCTGGCATGTTTTCATTGGTATCCCAGTTGGTAACTCAGAACGCCGAATTCAGTACCTCTTAGAAAGTATTCAAGTGCTAATATGGCTGTGATAGGGGACAGGTGAATTCTCAGTGCTCTAGCGCTGTGTCTAAATCACGAGAACTTGCGGGATGCTTCATCTTGGGTAGGGCTGCATTTGATTTAAGCAAACATTTAGAAGTTTTTAAGTTAAAAAATTAAATTTTATACAATATTCTCATAATTTATATTGCTTAAGGTTATTTGCATGCTGGGATGCAAATCTACACGGTGATTTCTTTAAACATCGTAATGCTATTTAAGAGCACATGCTTTATAAAATAAAACTGTGATCTTATTTGCATTCAGGTGCAGAAAGCCAGTCACAGAAGCGTCAACTATCCCTTATTCTGGCTATTAAAAAAAAAAAAACATAGACTATTAAAAGAAAATGATACAATAGGATTGGAACCAAATTTACAGTTCTTGAACAGAACAGGAAGAAAATACTTTAAATGATTGAATTGTATCTAAACTATGACGTAGTTACCTTAAAGACAGAAATTTGTAAACCCAGCTATGTTAAATTAGAAAATGCACTGATTTGCTCAAGTGGAATACATGTAAAATCAGGCACCCTCCGGTGAAGCTTTACAACAGGACAGCACTTTTCACAAACGTATACCTATCATTTCCCAAGCGAGAACCGAACGGGGAACCAGAGGAATCTGGGGCCACCTTTTCATCGAATGACTGGTGCTGAGCGATCATTTGTCACCGTTGGTCGGAGTTTCACAGTAGCAAAGGGATTTTCTTTGCTGGGGAGGCGGGGGGAGAAAAAAATTGTTGGCAGAAATACTTCAAGACCAGGGATTTGGTTCGGAAAAAGAGCTAATAACTCTTGCTCTTGTTCTGTAAAATTATATAGCTTATATAATTCCCAGACATTTTCTGAACATGAAAGTTTTGTTCTGTGACAGTTCTCTCCATGCGCCCATTATAAGCTAATTGTTTCATTTTGGCTGCAGTGAGAAAGGCCTCAGGCCTGGGGGTCCTCTGGGAGCGGGGCCTGGAGGGCCTGCCCAGCATCTGCCCTGATCCAGAAGGGAGTTCCCCTGGCCTCGTGTTGCGTTTGGCACTTAATAATCAGCTGCTGTCCTAGAAGGCTCTCCCCCTACCACCACCTTCCCGCCCCACACAGGACTGCAGAGAGTACGCTGCCCTCTGTCTGAAATGTTTAAAGCTCTGGACAGTTCTGTAATGGGCGGTGGGCTTCCCTGGCGGTCCAGTGGTTAGCACTCCATGCTTTCATTGCCGAGGGCCTCGGTTCTGTCCCTGGTCGGGGAACTGAGATCCTGCAAGCCCAGTTCTCCTGGGCTGAGTAAGGGGGAGGGCCCTGGTGGAGGAAAGTAACATACCTGAGAAAAAGAGGCTTTGCAAACCCATTTGCATCATTCTGTGGGAAAGAAAAAGAAGTTTATGGAAGGCTCATGAAATTGGGACATTTTTAATAAGACCTGAAGGTAAAGACATCTAAAGCATAAGGCACTGCTTAAAGCTATGCATGTTTCAAAGTGCCCTGGAGTCTCAATTCATTTGTCTCATTTATCTAAATTCACTCGGAAGCGTAAGGGCAAGAACGGAAGACATTCTGAAACACAGTGAGGGACCCTTACAAATGCTGGAACATCTTAGAGGGAAACACAAGGTCTGCTGCTCCCTGCCTGTGGCCTGAATTCACGTGCAAAACTGTAGTGATTATGGTTGGCTTTTTGGGAGCCCGATCCTGAACGAAGCCATGAGAAACAGTAAAAAGAAAACTTTGTTGGGTTTCGGTGCCGTAGACTGGTGCCAACTGCCAAGCAGAGATCTGATCTTGTAGAAGTTCCCGTAATTGCGGGAGAGAGAGGACAGAACAGTGCAGGCACTGTCTTTGCCTTCAGGAATTGCCAGAGCCCTCTCGGAGCCCCAGCCTCCGGCTCCTAGGGGCTCGGGGTCTCCCAGTGTGGCCGGGGACCAGGTGATTGTGTGTCCTCTCCTTCATTCCACAAAGAATCTGCTTTAAATCTGCTCTGGCTGTTGTAAGAAATCACTGGCCCAAGCTGGCGGGCTTATTCAGATGGCTGCCCAGGAGAGGGCAGTGTCATGCCATCTGACCAGGGCCACCAGGCCAGCTCCCAGGATGCCCCATGGTCTCAGGGCTTGCAGGCCTCTGAGCTCCTCTCACTTCCCGTTGCCAGTTGCCAGCCTGGGGCTGAAGGCCACGCCTGGAGTAAAAGCCAGGCCAGGGCTCCCTTGGGATGGCCTCTCCTGGGTGCTGGATGTACAGACTCAAGGCAGAAGGGGGCTGGGGGCACCAGGGCTACTTCGCAGACCTGTGCCTGCTGTCTCCGGGCCTCTGGGGACCTCACACCTTGACCTTGAACCTGGGGCGAGTAAGGTCATCCCGAGGGGGAGCCCCAGCACCAGGGGCAGCCAGCCCGATGTCCGGATTCAATGTCTCCCTCTCAGGATTGAAGCACAAAGCAGCTGCCCTGCTCGTTAGCACATCCTAAAAGGGCCTGTCCCCGCAGGGCTGCTGGGCTTGCTCAGCAGGCCTCGGAGTGAGCAGTTTCTGGTGTAACATTCATGTTACAGGATGAGTAAGAGCTAACTTATGATTTATTTAAAAAATACCCCAGAATGCCTGTCGTGCAGTCCCACACACGCTCAGGGTGCTGGCATTAACCTGCTGCCCAGAGCAGGTGCCCCCAGGCTGGGGAGGCTGAGTCCAGGCTGTGACTGTGGCTCAGGGGGAGGCCGGCTGCGTCCTCCCGGCCTGGAAGGCCCACGTCCTGCCAAGCTGGACTCCCCGGATGGGGCCTCCGCAGGGCATGTAACAGAAACCACCTTCCTGCCTGTCCTTGGGGCAGGACACTGTCCCCCTCCCCTGTGTGTCCTCAACTTGAGGAGTGCCCCCACTGCCCTCAAGGCAGAAACCTTGGAGCCTGACTGAACTCTGAAACGAGCTTAGCCATAGTTTCACAGGCTGTGTTATCTGGCTGACACGACACGGTGAGAGAAACAGAAACACTGGAGGAGATGCACTGAAGTCCAGCCCTGGCGGTAAAGTGGCAAGAAGTAACAACTTGTGCTATGAGGAAAGAGAGCAAAATGACTCCTAAGACGGCAGCCCGAAGCTACCGGGCCCTGGCACGTGCCCCAGCGAGCCCACTCCTGGTTGGTACAAGCAGCATGTGCACACGTTAGCACTGAGACACCCGCTAGGATGCATGGGGCAGCCCTATCCCAACAACAGGAGAGATATCAGGCAAAACGTTCTCTGACATAAATCGTAGCAATGTTCTCTTAGGTCAGTTTCCCAAGGGAATAGAAATAAAAGCAAATATAAACAAATGGGACCTAATCAAACTTACAAGCTTTTGCACAGCAAAGGGAACCATAAACAAGACGAAAAGACAACCTACAGACTGGGAGAAAATCTTGGCAAACTATGTGACCGACAAAGGCTTAGTTTCCAAAATATACGAATAGCTCATACAGCTCAATAACAAAGAAACATTCCAATCCAAAAATGGACAGAAGGCTTAGACATTTCTCCAAAGAAGACATACAGATGGGCAACAGGCACATAAAAAGATGCTCAACATTGCTAATTATCAGAAAAATGCAAATCAAAACAACAGTGAGGTTCCACCCTCACACTGGTTAGAATGGCCGTTATTAAAAAGTCCACAAATAACAAATGCTGGAGAGGGTGTGGAGAAAAGGGAACCCTCCTACACTGTTGGTGGGAGTGTAAATTGGTGCAGCCACTATGGAGAACAGCATGGAGGTTCCTTAAAAAGCTAAAAATAGAACTGCCATATGAATCAGCAATTCTACTCCTGGGCAGATATCTGGACAAAGCTCTAATTCAAAAAGATAAATGCACCCCATCGTTCATAGCAGCACTATTTACAATAACCAATACACAGAAACAACCTAAAGTGTCCATCAACAGATGAATGGATAAAGAAGATGGGGTACATATATACAATGGAATACTACTGAGCCATAAAAGAGTGAAATAATGTCATTTGCAGCAACATGGATGGACCTATGGATTATTATACTAAGTGAAGGAAGTCAAAAAGAGAAAGAAATACCAATATGATATCACTTATATGTGGAATCTAAAATATGACATAGGGACTTTCCTGGTGGTCCAGTGGGTAAGATGCCACGCTCCCAATGCAGGGGGCCTGGGTTCGATCCCTGGTTGGGGAACTAGATCCCACATGCATGCAGCAACTAAGATCCCACGTGCCACAACTAAACATGCCACAAAGATCCCACATACTGCAACTAAGATCTGGTGCAGCCAAAATAAATATTTTAAAGAAATAGAATATGACACAAATAACTTATTTACGAAACAGATTCACAGACAGAAAACAAACATGGTTACCAAAGGGGAACACGGGGAGGGATAAATTAGAAGTTTGGGATTAACAGATACACACTACTATACATAAAATAGGTAAACGAGATTCTACTGTATAGCACAGGGAACTATATTCAGTGCCATGTAATGTACTGTAATGAAAAAGAATAGGTTTAAAAAAGAATGCAGACATAGGTATAACCGAATCACTGTGCTGTACACCTGAAACTAATGCAACGTTGTAAATCAGTAACAGGAGGGATGACAGCCTCTGTTGAGACACCATTGGAACCACAGGAGGACACAGTTCTGTCTACGCAGGGCCAGACCAGACAGGCACCCAGCGTCCAGAGGGCAGTCTGGACTGTGAGATGGGACAGTTGGGGGGACTCCTGGAGGTCCGGTAATGCTCCAGTTCCTGATTGGGTGTTGGTTATATGGAGTCACTTTGTGACGTGACTTTTCTTGCACTTTTCTGTATATGGTATTCAATATTTACAAAAAAAAAAAAAAATAGGACCTTTTCAGAAAGGTGTCCTCTTTAACACACCTGCCAGCGAGCTTATTGCCACGGCCGCCCTCCTCCCAGCTCCCTTCTCCTCCGCGAAGGCACCTCCTTTGCCCAGCGAGGAGCTCAGGATCCGCTGGCCTCAGACCCGCCCGCACGGCCCACACCCCGCCGGCTGAGCCGGGAGCCGCCTGTCCCTCTACTGCCTCCCCGAGCCTGCGGTGAGGGGTTTGGGGTCTCCCCCGCACACCCCATCTTTCCCTCCTCCGTCGCCTGGCACACGTTGCCCTGTCCAGGAGCACCGAGGGCTCTCGAGGCCCTTCTTGGTCGTTCTCTGACCCATCTCGGCACAGCTCCTGGCGTGCCCGGGGCACCTCCTCTGTCGCAGTGTGGGCCACACAGCATGTGCTCGGAAGAGCCCCGCCCCGCCCGCCGTCTGGGAGACACTGGTCCTCACTCACCTCTCGGGTTATGCTGGAGTTCGCAGCACGCGTCCCGCCCCCACTTCGCTCAGGCTTCACAGAGCACGACTCCCAGGTGCTGGTCCCTCTGCTGGGCTGCACCCGTGGCCACGGCCTGTCGTGTGTTCTGTGTCCCCTCTTGGCAGCCAGCATGCTTCCCTCCCCGCGAGTGGCCAGGCTGCCAGGAGAAAGCGGGGCCGGGGAGGCCTGGGGACTGGATGGCGAGACAGCCCACAGGCGGGAACAGGCATGGGACATGCCTGGTGACTTCTCGCGAAAAACCCCAAACCCCAGTCCACCTGGAGGTGGCCCTTGCTGGCTGTCACGGTGTCCGCATCACGCCCCCTCCCCGCCACCCCAGAGTTCTGCCTGGGTGTCTCCTGCGTGCCCGCGTGCCTTGAAGATGACGGGGTCCCAGCCTACAGGTCAGCTCAGACCCGCAGCCACAGGCAGACGCACAGAGATGATGGGACCCGCAGCCCGGCCAAGACTGTTGAGAAGCCTCGCGGGGAGTCCTCCACTCCTGAGGACCGAACCATCCTGCAGACAGCAGGCCCTGAGGGACGGGCCCTAGGGCTTCCTTGGTGCCTGCCCTCCTGCACGGCTGCTTCCTCGGACAGAACGTCCCCTCCTCTCCACCGCCAGCTAGAGAGCAGCTTTGCGTGCCCCGCGGTGTGAGCAGCCCTGAGTGACACTGCTTTACGTGTTAACAACTAACTCAGTCCTCAGCTGCAGGCTGGACTCTCCCAGTTCACCACCTCTGACCCAGTTCAACCCCTTTATTCTTTTTTTTTTTGGCTGCATTGGGTCTTAATTGCTGCGCACAGGCTTTCTCTAGTTGTGGAGAACAGAGGCTACTCTTCGTTGCGGTGTGCGGGCTTCTCATTGAAGTGGCTTCTCTTGTGGAGCACGGGCTCTAGGTGCACGGGCTTCAGCAGTTGTGGCACGCGGGCTCTAGAGCGCAGGCTCAGTAGTTGTGGCACAAGCCTCAGTAGTTGTGGCTCACGGGCTCTAGAGCGCAGGCTCAGTAGTTGTGGCACACGGGCTTAGTTGCTCCGCGGCATCTTCCCGGACCAGGGCTCAAACCCGTGTCCCCTAGCATTGGCAAGTGGATTCTTAACCACTGCGCCATCAGGGAAGCCCAACCCATTTATTCTTAAATGGGGAACTGAAGCCCAGACGGGGAAAGCCAACTGCTCTGATCATGGAGCTCTTTCCTGAAACCAAGGTGCCCACTCGGTGAGGCGGGGGGTAGGGGTGGGGGGTGGAGGCAGCACCCACTCAGCGCAGCTCCTACAGGTTGGCAGACGCACTTTGAAATCAAAGTGTGTGGGTTTGAGGGCTTGGTTTCTCAATAGCTATTTAAAGCCCAGTTATCAGATTACTTAAAAGCTACTGCCACTAAGGCAGAGAGCACGTGACCGACCCCCAGCCCCTCGGTAGTGAAAAGATGGCATCTCATCTCTTGAGATGGGACATCCCAGGGCAGCTGGGTCCACCTCACTGGGTTCAGGAACATTTTCTGGTGGGTGGCTCCCAGGTATACCCTCGGTATCCTGGTGTTTAAACAAAACTCTACGTGTAACTGACAGTATTCTGATGGTTGTGTGTGTGTAAAAACTACATATAAAAGTGTTGGGTGGGGGGGCTTCCCTGGTGGCGCAGTGGTTGCGAGTCCGCCTGCCAATGCAGGGGACACGGGTTCGTGCCCCGGTCCGGGAAGATCCCACGTGCCACGGAGCAGCTGGGCCCGTGAGCCATGGCCGCTGAGCCTGCGCACCCGGAGCCTGTGCTCCGCAACGGGAGAGGCCGCAACAGTGAGAGGCCCGCGTACCACGAAAAAAGAAAAAAAAAGCGTTAGGCTGCTTTACCAGCTCCCACGGACCCCAGAGTTTGGCTGAGACAGAACATACTTTTCTCCAGTGTTATCAGCTGGTGTAAACAGTTTAGGAAAGATAAATGACCAGCCCAGTTGGGCGTAAGAACCTCTGAGATATGAAATTCCAGGGCTGTGTCTCCAGCCCTCAGGGGGTCCTGGAAGGGCCTCATCGTGGTACCTGCTTCTCGACCATCACCCTCTGGATCGGGTTTCTAAATGGAGTCTCGTTCTCTCGTGTGTGGCCTGTACCTGGCCGGTTGACACAGCAGCCGCTCACTCTGTGACTAGGTGAAAACACAAAACTCAGCTCCTCACAGTCGCACCCTCCGCTTTCCAAGTGCTCAGCAGCCCCTGTGTCCAGTGGCCACTCTGCTGGGCCGCCCAGTTCTGGAACATTTCTGCCTGATCCATAATCTCTCCGGGTTCGTTTACCGACGCACAGATGATTGGATCCTGTGTCTGCTGCCTTTGCAAGAGGCCACGACGACCAGGTGGCCTACTACAAACAGGCCTTTTCACCCGCTCCCCAGGGGCTCTCTTTGGGGCAGAGCTGGTCCTTCTGTCTGCTCTGCTGTGCTCTTGGACTCCCACTCTGACTTGGTAGCGACGAAACGCGGTAGCTTGTCTAACGGACAGGTTGTAGGCAGTGGAGGCATCTGAGGGTGTACACCGCTGACAGCTGCAGCTTTTTCTTTGGCACTTTGCAGAGGATACCGAAATGTTACTTCAAAAGATGAAGCGACAGAAGTGGAATACGAATCAGTCATTATACCGCATGATGCATCTGTGAACGCCCGGTACTTACTTCTGGGTTATTACCGTCTTCAGCCCAAGGTTAGATGCACGTTTACAGACATGGAAAACTGAACATCCAAAAGAGTCAGGGTGACTGGGTGAGAGGCTCTGAAATGACGGATGGCAGCGCCTCGTTCAGGAAGTGCACGAACCTTGTGGCCTTTGATGATTTTTAAAAGCCAATTAATATTTTCTTGTGGCCTTTATTAATTAGCATTTTCCATTATTCTCCAGATCAGAACATAGTAACCTATTGGTACGTCTTAAACAGCACACAGGTGACGGTGGTACTTGTCTCATCAACGGAGTTCTGATGGAGGGACACCCACGTGCTGCTGATCCGTGAGGATGAGAGGGGCGCAGAGGTGCTATTCATGGGCTCACAGGGTTCCTGCCACAGGCCTGCAGCTCATCACAGACCAGGCAGCAGTGCTGGGGCTTGTTAGAAGCATAAATGCTTCTAAGGTGATATGAGAAAATGCTATGATCCCACCATGAGGTTGGGTGCTGGGAAGGGAGGGGAAAATATCTGTATATCTAAATATATCAATATTTATCTATATCTCAAAGGAAATATAATGAAGTGTTAACAGGAGTTATCCTAGAAGTGAGACTATAAATAGAATTTTCTTTTTAATACTGTTGTATGTTTTCCAAATTTTCTACCCAAACAAAAATTCTCTGGATTATTTTTATGAACAGAGTGTTATTTTTAGAAGTAATATTTAAAATGAGATGTAATGATTAGATGTTTTAATTTTTACAAGGAGACCCTGACCAAACTTGGACTTTGCTGTTTAGCCAAAACCTGTAGCTTCGACTGCCCACCGGATTTAAAAGGAAACCTAATTTCAGCATATGTTTAATGTACCCAGCAAATGGCAACATTTGAGGTGAAAAAATATTAAAACATACTTCTGTTTACTTAAAGCATGGGATGGATAAATATTAATTTAAGAGTTCATCCTTATTTCTGTCTCAAGAGTGGGATAATTTATCAGTTTGATTATTTGCAAAGTAGAATTTTAGATAAAAATTTTACCATAAAGCCATTCCTTAATATAGTAGTCAAATCATAAAATATATAAATACCTCCATGAAAGGCAACTTTTATCTGTTTTTTAATCAAAAGTGGGAAGGGGGTGGTTTCTCAAATTGTAGGTACTTTAACAAACCATAAGTAACTTCGTCTTTAATTAATACAATCATACTTATGGGATGCTGATTATTTTTAATTATTCAGAACCTCCAAAATAAATATTTATATTTTCTAGTAGTTAAATGTGTAAGAATGTTTTTTCTTTCTAGTGCTGGCATGTTAAAGATCTAATGTATGTGCTCATTATATAAATTATCCCCCCAAAAAAAGGCTCCAAAATATGTAAACATGAGTAAACCAGACCTGCTCCCAGAGCTGAGACAGAACAGCACTCTCTCCCGTGTAGGTACCAGCAGTTAGTCACTAGCTCTATCAGTTCTTCCCCTTAAGTACTGACAGATCCTGTCGCCCCATCCCCAGCAGTGGACGGGACTCCTACCGTCCCCTCCCTGGACGACCGAATGCCGCCCGGAAGGATGGGAAAGGACGCAGTACAGCCCAGGCGGCCCGGCTCGGGGAGCGTCACCCCTGGCCTGCCCATCCCGCCGCTTCTCCACCGTTGCCCCAACCGCGCCCAGCCACGCAGACCCCACGACACCGTCTGAAGGCTTTGGGTTTCATCAGAGCTCTTCCTTCAGGACTCAGCTCAAATGCTTGCCTCCAAGAAGCCACTTCTGATGCTTCCCAGGAGCCTGAGCCAGGGCCTTCCCCGCCTCCTGTCACCCTGCACCTTTTCCACAGCCCCAATAAACAGCGCTCACTGGATTCAGTTCCGGGGTTGATTCCTATTTGTTACCCTAGAGCCTAGCCCAGGGCCTGGACCGTAATAAGCTCGTCAATAAATGTTCCATGGACGAGTTCCAGTGCGACCCACAGATCCCCTCTACAAAGTGTACCTTCACGTGCCATGTGATTGGGTTTAAAAAAGTTTCGTTGGTCACAGTAGTCTGATACCATAGAAATGTTTGTTGCCAACGTTATAAATGTGACCTCACTGTAACTATCAACTCTATACCTGTTCCCTTTTACTGCAAGGTTTCACTTATTATTAAGAAAAGTGTTCGTCAACATTCATTATTCTGACATTTGCAAAATCAACGCCAACTAATCGCCATTGGAATCACAGAAGGAGGGCGTTTTCATTACATATTTAGAGCTTTTTTTTTTTTTGTGGTACGCGGGCCTCTCACTGTTGTGGCCTCTCCCGTTGCGGAGCACAGGCTCCAGACACGCAGGCTCAGCGGCCATGGCTCACAGGCCCAGCCGCTCCGCGGCATATGGGATCTTCCCGGACCGGGGCACGAACCCGTGTCCCCTGCATCGGCAGGCGGACTCTCAACCACTGCGCCACCAGGGGAGCCCTGTTTGTAGATTTTTTGACGATAGGCCCCCTATTTCTGTCTTGCAGGCTGGAAGGCCTTTTTCAGTCTTTCATTTTGGTGCCCTTTATTTTTTTATTTCATATAAGAATATTTAAAAGCTCTAGGGCTCCCCTGATGGCGCAGTGGTTGAGAGTCCGCCTGCTGATGCAGGGGACACGGGTTCGTGCCCCGGTCCGGGAAGATCCCACATGCCACAGAGCAGAAAAACAAATATCGTATGCTAACACATATATATGGAATCTAAAAAAAAAAGGTTCTGAGGAACCTAGTGGCAGGACAGGAATAAAGACTCAGACGCAGAGAATGCACTTGAGGACACGGGGAGGGGGAAGGGTAAGCTGGGACGAAGTGAGAGAGTGGCATGGACATATATACACTACCAAATGTAAAACAGATAGCTAGTGGGAAGCAGCCGCATAGCACAGGGAGATCAGCTAGGTGCTTTGTGACCACCTAGAAGGGTGGGATAGGGAGGGCGGGAGGGAGACGCAGGAGGGAGGGGATATGGGGATATATGTGTACATATAGCTGATTCATTTTGTATACAGCAGCAACTAACACAACATTGTAAAGCAATTATACTCCAATAAAGATGTTAAAAAAAAAGAAATAGGGGGCCTGACCGGAGTGTCAGGGCAATGCTGGCCTCACAGTATGAGTTAGGAATTCTCTCCTCTCCACTTTTAAGGAAAGTCTGAGTAGGACTGGTATTAGTTCTTTAGACGTTTGATAGAATTCACCAGTGAAGCCATCAGGTTTTTGGGCTTTGTCGGGAGACCTTAAGTTACTGGTTCGGTGGGGAGGGGCTTCGGGTGTGGAGCTCTGCCTGGAGGCAGCCCTGGGACCTCGCAGACCAGGATCCCCAGGGTGTGAGCTGAGGAGCCCTGCACCTGGTCCGGGGGGCAGGGCAGCAGCTTCCACGAGGGCCTGCCACAGAGGAGGCGGTCCCAGGGCAGCCAGGCCACCCTGGGCCTCGGGAGAAAGCAGTGTGCTTGAAGCTCTGCTGCCCAGCAAGTGGGAAGGGATAAAAAGGTGGGCACTGCGTGCGGTGCTGCTGCCTAGCTGGTCTCCATGCTTTTCAAGACAGCCTCCCGATACTGACAGTCTATTATGATCCAGCCAACAGAGAGGTTTAAAAATAAAGAGCTCATTTAAACTGCCAAATGCTTAATAATGAATATCATTACTGACTATATTGATACCTAAAACCAGGATTTTTCAATCTATCCATCCAGTGCTTTCTTCATTGAGCTTTATCCACGTGGTAAAAATACTGAAAATTAAAACATGTTATTTTCTAAAACCGGTGCTGTTAGCTAAAATGTGTTTCATTTGTCAGTCCAGTGCTACTATGGTCTGGGGGCAAGACCCTCTCACCCTAAAAGGCACTACACGGGCAGGCCTCCTTTTACTGCGTTTCCCTTGATTGTGCTCCACGGATGCTGCTCTCTTTTTTTCCTTACAAATTGAAGGTCGTGGCAAGGCTATAGGCATCATTTTTCCAATGGCATTTGCTCACTTCATGTCTCTGCATCACATTTTGGTAATTCTTGCAATATTTCAAGCTTTTCATTATTATTATAGTCACAGTTATCTGTGATCAGTGGTCTTTGGTGTCACTACTACGACTCACTGAAGGCTCCGATGATGGTTAGCATTTTTTATCAATAAAGTATTTTTAAATTGAGGCTTTTTGAGACATTATGCTATTACACACTCAACAGACTACAGTATAGTGTAAACATAACTTTTATATGCACCGGGAAACTAAAAAGTTCCTGTGACTTGCGTTATCGAGATGGTCTAGAACCAAACCTGCGACATCTCTGAGGCCTGCCTGTACAACCTACATCCACGGAGCCGGGCGGTCATTATCAGTGGCTGCTGACATCACGGAAGGAAACAAGCAGACGCCTATACCCACCACCACCGCTGATGAAATGCTCTACGAAACAAAACAGGCAAACTAACAAAACAACAACAGACTCTGATCAAGGCGGGAAATATAGAACAAAGGGGAACTCAGTAAAGGACACCATGTGCATGCAGCCAGCAAAAATCCAGACTGGGGACACCCTCCAGGACCAGTAACCTGGGTTTTCTACAGAGAGATTACAAGGAAAAAGAGACAGGGGAGACCTCTAGATATGGAAAGACTCACCACGAGACTGAACCACCAATTACAATGTAGGGAGCTAGCCTGGGTCCAGATTCGAACAACTGTGCTGTCAAGAAATTTCTAATGCGACAATCAGAAATTTGAAGTGACCAGGTGATGATATTCAGGAATTATTGTCAATTTTAAAAGATATGATAATTGGCATTGTAGTCATGTGAGAGAAAAAAAGAGGATCTTTAATATATTTACAGATGAAATGATATGTCGGTCGTTAGCTTCAAATTGATCTCGGAGTGGGTGGGGGAGAGAGGAAACAAGATTTATAAATGAATTGTTAAAGCTAACCTGGGGGACCAGGTCATTAGATTATTCTGTCCATTTTTATGTTCGAATTTTTCCATAAGAAAAAGTTGAAAATCAAAGCCAGGAGAAGGCACTACAGAGGGACAGGTGCCACCTGAACAATGGGCCTCATGTGCCTGGATTCTGAGCTTTGTGACATGCAAATTGGAAAGGTTTTTTTCCCTAGCAAAAGGAATTGTTATGCTTTCAGAAATGCCTTAAGATCATTTCCAAAGAGTTTGAATACTGTTTTAAAATATACTGGGGCCTTTAATAAAATAGCATTTCACATGTGCCCTTCCCAAGCAGTTTGTCCAGTTTTGACATCTACTGCTAACAAAATGGAAAAGCTCCATTTTCTTCTGAAAATAATTTTTGGAGTTAGTTGGGGTGATTTGCAAACAATCATGCAGTATGCTTATTTAAGAGGAGAAGCCAAAGGCATTTTTGAATGAGATTTCAGAACAGTGCATTTCCTGGACCGAAACACGTGCTTCGGCACGGTCCCCGACACCTGTGCTCGCACTGTAGCAACGATGGGCCTGTCGTTGGGAGCACTCCCACCTCCGCCCCGCTCAGAGCCGAACAGAGGCCCCCACTAGGGATGACAACACACCCCATGGGAGGCATGGCTTCTGCACACACCACAGGAAGGAGCACACGATAACGAAGGGTAACGGAAAACAAGCAGAAACATCGGCCCAGGCTTACTGCACCGACGGCTCGTATCCCACTCCTCTCTGGAGCACGCTCACTTTCTCACTCTGCAAAACACCTCTGGCACCAATTCTCTTCTTTTGAACTTGTTCAGCACCTCCCTGCCTGCCCCGTCCGCTGGTGATCCGTCCTTCAGCACTGACAGACGTCCCCCAACACAGCCCTCGAGCCTGTCCTCCCAGCTGCACCCGGGCCCTGGCCCTCAGCCTTCCCGTCGGCACAGTGGACCCGCATCCCTACCCCGGCCAGCCGGCTCCTCCCCGTGTGCTCTTCTTCCTTCTCAGTCAGCCCCTTTCCTCCATCCTTTCCCCCTTCTCTACTGTATAATCTACACTGAAAATAAAATTTAAAAAAAGACGAGAACCCCTCTGGAGGCTCCACCACCCTGGAATCCTCACCTCCCTCCTCTGCTCCCTGAGGGTGCCGAGTCCACCACCCTCAGGACTTTTAAACTTTCTGCTCCTTCTGTCTGGGAAGCTCCTCCCCTTGACCCCTGGGTCTCAGATGTCACCCCCCAGAGAAGTGCTCCGTTGCAGGCTCTGTCATGTGCTGTCCAGATCCCCTTCAGGACTGGGACTGATTCTGGCTGTGGGGAGATGGCCCTCGGCTGGCAGCACTCCTTGGGAATCACTCTGGCTGAGACCCCGGCCCCCAGATGCTGCCCCAAATCCAGGTAGCTCCAAGGGCCGTCCCAGCCCAGAGGTCTCGGTGGGGGCAGTGGAGGCTCCGGGCCAGCCTCTCCCTTCCATACGGGGCTCGGGCGGCTCTCATCAGCACCCGCCCTCGTTCTCAGAGTCAGCTTCCCAGGACACCCAAACCCTGACCTCCATCCAAGAGGTCACCCGATCCCTCATCACCTCACCTTGCTTCATTCCTCCATGTAGCTTCTAGCATTGATATTTGTGTTAACTTCTCATCGTCTGCTTCTTATCACTAGAACCTAAGTTCCAGCAGAGCCCGGGGCTGGTCTTGTTTATCTTTGCGTCTCCAGAGCCCACACTGGGGCCTGGCCCAGAAGAAAGAGTTGTTGGAGGAACAGACGAAGTGACTCACAGCCTCTGTGCCTCTTACCCACTTGTTTAGGATTACAGATAACGTACACACAGGGTTTACACAGCACACTTTCTGAAGGTGTCATGATCAGATCACTATGTTCAACCTTAAGTCTTCCTTCAGAAAACAATATGAAAACTGAAGAAAATGCAGAAAAAGGTCACTACAGGTCTAAAGGACTGCAGCCACGAACAAAAGCAAGGAGAGCTTAAAACCTGATACAGTCTGGCAAACGATGGGCCTACTGTGTGTAAACTGTCATTTACAGATAAACTAAAAACAGAAGGGGGACTGAAGGTAAGGAAGCTGAAAGGCTGTGTGGCAGGGGAATCTGCAGGCCCTGGGAGGGAGTCTCCACCCCGCCTGGGGGTCAGCACCTTCCTGTGTGGAGGGAAAAGCACCCTGCGTCACCAGAGCCTGCTGTTCAGGATCGCGGTACACTGGGCCTTACTCACAGGAGACGTGGTTTCTGGTTTGGACACTGGTGCTTTAAAGGTAGAAGCGTTTTGGGAAACCGCTCCTTTCTTTTCTGCAGCCGCCCCTGTGGACGAACATTCTAAGTAATCCGGTGGGGGGATGACGACGCTGCTTTTCTCAGATAAGTTCATCGTGCTCACGCTCCGTACTGATACCGAGCTAGCGAACAAGAACCAGAGGATACAAGTTAGATGAGACCTGGCCCCTGCACCCCAAACATCCCCAATCTCCTATGGCCAGAACTGCGGTGGATTAATAATCTAATACAGTGAGGGAGGAGGAGATTACCACACACACACACACACACACACACACACACTGTATATGACACTGCAGTGTTTCTGCTGACTTATAAATGTACACTCGAAAGAAATCTTTTAAAAGACATGACAAAAGAAAAGGAGAGGAAAACTGGCTCAATTAGGGGCTGGCTCTTAATTCAAGGAGTTCAATAAGAAAATACAGCAAATGCCTTAAGCAAAAGCATCGAGCACTTCAGACTAAAAAATCTCAGAATTTTAACATCCTAAAAATATTTAGGGGTGTCCCTGGTGGCGCAATATATATACACATACACATATGCATATATTTAGTTTCATTTCTTGGCCACTGGCAGCTGAGCTATTCTGCAAGGGACAGAAACACACAGATGGCTCGGAGCAAGTATAATGGAAGGACTTGCGGGGGGCATCAGGTGCGGCATCCGCGGTCTGCTGGGGACAGCGGGGTGGGTCAGGACGGTTGCTCTGACATGGGAAACACTGTGGCCAAGGTGGTTTGTGGTCAAGACGATGCCACGTTCAGTTTGGACATGTTTCTGAGGACCCACACCACATACAAACATTCACATCTTGGCTGGGAGAGACCTGCCTGGGTTAGTCTAGTCTTGGGTCCACCACTTCCAGCTGCTTGAGCAAGTTATTATACCTTTCTGTGCCCCCATCTTCTCAATTTTCAAGCAGGGACCTATCTCACAAGGTTGTATGATGATTCAATGACCTGGTCAGTGTAAGGCACTTTGGACAGTTCCTAAGTGATGGGTGATAATGATCATTATCTGGATGGGATACAGGCGTGAGGGGGCGGTGTTGGCACAGAGGTGCTGACTGAAGCCCGTTGATGTAATTCAAGCTTAGGGGGTAGACACGGTGGCCCAGGAAGCACCGAAAAGGAAAAAGGGACCGAGGGCAGATCCCGAGGACACCTATGTCTAAGCACAAGGCAGAGGAGAGATCTGAAGGGGTACTGAAGATGGATGGGTGGTGAGGTGGAGGGAAAATAAAGAGTGCAAGGGCAAGAGAACATTCCAGATAAAGTGTTCATCAGTGTTAAAGGCTGCCGAGTAAGACCAAGACAGAGCACAAGGGCCTTGGATTCAGCTGCGGTGGGAGGTGGGGAGAGTGCTTCTGAGGCTAAAGGGGGGTTCTGGGGCGTGTCTCTTTCCAGCAGATGGTCAGTGAAGCGCGTGGGCAACAGAAGTCAGGAACGAAGCAATCATGGAGCAGCAATCCCCCGCAACCCCCCACTACTCCACACCATCTGCGGCTTCCCCGTGGGCTGTGCTACACATCCAGATTAATTCCGACACGCCTGAGAACACGAGGTCGAGGTGCGTTTTCTGCCCCTGGGCCATCTGAGCCACAGCCTGGTCCTACCTTGGCCCGGGCACGCTCACGGTCTCCTCGTTTTCCTCCAGCAACTTTGTGTATGACGACGGGAACCAACCCCTCCTGCAGGTGAAGAGTGGGGGAGAAAAAGAACTTGCTGGGATGCTCCCAGCAGACAAGCAAAGCATAAACACACCCAGGAACGCTCGGTCACAGCGCAGGGGCCGGAACGGCTCGGTCACAGCGCAGGGGCCGTGGCCGGGCCACTCTCATCGCAGTCTCTCATATACAGAATTACTTTTATTTGGATTCCCTTTTTGCCTTTGGTTTCCATATTGGTTTTACTTAATACCTGAATAACCTACACAGGAACTTGACTTAACCTACTTCCTGTAAAGCTTATGCACGTCCAGTTGAAATGATGACACTGGCATTTAAACTATTCACATGCTAAATCTTAACAAAGTATATCTTGAGAAATCTGAAGTCACGTGAAAAAAACATTTAAAACTACTTTCAGAAGTGACTCCTATTTATTTACGCATCAAATTCATCTATATATGCACACACATACAGAAAACAGTTTGGGAATGACTGGGCATAGAACAACTGCAGTTAACTGTAACTGTCACTAAACTATGAACCTAACTGTGGTGAAAATGCTAATCTGCCCACAAGGAAGACCTGCTACGAGGAGAGACAGCAGCCCTCTCGGCGTGGGACCGCTGGAGCCCGTGCGGAGGCCCCTCCCGAGACCTACACTTTGGTGTCCTCATGCTCTCCGTACAGCCAGCCGTCCTTCTCCTCGGAGATGAGCAGCGTGATGACATCTCCCTGCGCGAAGCTAAGTAAGGTCTGGTTCGCGCCGGCCGTGTGCGGAAAGATGGTTTTCACTTTCTGCTTTTTTACCCTGTTCAGTCCAGTGGCAACAGAAACCGATCGCTGTAAACTGGGGTCATCTGAAGAACCTGTCAAAAATGAACCGAGCAGTGATGGCTTTTCAAGGAAGGATGATCAGGCAAGTTCAAAGGAGCCAAGCCCAGGAAAGCACCCGCCCCCATCTCTCCAGCACACTCATTCCACTGAGACACCAATCGGATTATATTTCCACACCTCCACCCATGTCTGGATGGACACGGACAGCAAGGGACAGCAGCAGAGCCATGGCCCGAGGCCTCTCAGAGGAGGATCCCTGTGGCTAAAGGCTCTTTTCCAGACCGAGAGGATAAAGTAGTGTAGCCAAGCTTCATCTGCACTGATTCAATCAGGACGGCTCTTAAAGAGGCAAAGTTCTCCACCACCAAGCGGCCCACTGCTTTCCTTGCCGCACTCCCCCACAACAAATCACAAGGCCTGTGTCACAAAAAAGAGAGAAACTGGAAATGTAGACGTTCTTGCTGCCATGGCTGCTCACCTGCGAACGTGGCAGGGATGTAGTGAGGGTGAGTCACATGTATTGACCCCTCCTCCTAGGTGCCCGTGGCAGAAGCAGGAACCAGATGGAACCAGATGGAACCAGATGCGGGCGGCCTGGCTCCATGGCCTAACGCTGCACTCCGTCATGTCTCAGCTCAACGCAGGCTGATATCTACCAGCACTACCGCCACCACCACACAATTGGAATGGAAAAATTTTTTTCCGTATTTTTTTTCCACTCAAATTTTGCTAGCCCACTACTTACTATAAAATAATGCAAAATCTCTTTCTGCATCATTCTCGCAAATTCTTAATAAGTACAATGTAAACTTTGCTATCTCTTCAACATGCCGCATAGTCTACCTCGGCTGTATCGAATTCAATGATTTTCATTTAGCTTTTACCAATAAGAACCAAAGGATCATTTGAACGATTGAGGGGCACACAGCACTGTATATTTTAACTTTATATTATATATAACTTATAGTTCTTCAAAGGCAAATGGCTACAGAGTATCATCTTTCCAGCTGACATTCTGAAAATCCCATCTCTTCCCCAAGAGCTGCACGTGCTGGACAGCCCGTGGGCTCTCGCGAGCAACACACCGTGTGACTGCCACGACTTCACACCCAAGGGGCCCAAGTCCCCCCCAAAAGAGATGGGTCTGGCGCCACAACAGTCTCGAGGTCCTGGGTGCCAAAGACTCTGTGTAGGCAGAGTGGAGCCTAACCAAAGCCACCTGAAATGCCTGCAAACAATAACTGGTCCCAGTCTACTGAAACAGAGTCAACCGGGTTAAGAAATGTAAGCGGTTAGAACCTAAGCCCCCAGAAACCATGAAGTGCTCTGTTAGAGACAATGAAAACACTGATTATAATTTAAACAAAGCTTACTGGTAAGACTGATAACCATTAATTTTGTCATGTGAACTTCTACAGTTTGTTTCATTGAAAAAAAAATGAAATTTTAGTCCAATTGCCACAAATACATAACACAGCGTGAGGCTCTGTAGTTATATCCCATTTCTTTTAAAATATAACACCTTTCAATAGGAATGTTCACTGTATGTAGACATCAATCTGTATATAGAATTGGCATGTGTCAAAGCAACGTGTCTTATGGTTTTAGAATAAACCTAGACCCCATCACAAGGTGTGAGTTCCTCCAAGCCAGTGTGGAGGGGGTGCTACCATACATGTGTATTTACCTCTATCTCAAGGCACACTTATCCTAAATATTTAAAAAATTTTAAAGGTACTTTAAAAGAAATCCAACTAAGTATCTTACCTGTTGAATTATTTTTTCTTTCTGAATTCTGTGCAACTGTGGCTGGGTTATTAAACATATCAATCAAAGGGCTGGTTAACGCTCTGGCTGAAGGAGCCGAGGGGATCTTTGGTGAATATTTAGAAAGGGTGTCATAATCTCGCCCAACCTGTGAAAAATTCCTTATTAGTTTAACATTAGTGTAACACAGCAATGGCATTAGACAGATCCCCAGGACTGTTTTGCATTACATGCTTTAAATTCCATTTTTTCCCCCAATTTTTTGTAGGGCAATGCCCCTTTTTGAATTATTTCAAGAACACCATGTCCTTTTTTCCATTTTTGTCTTTTTTTTTTTTTTTTTTAAAGCAGTTACTCCCCATCTTCCCCACCCCTTGAAAAGCACTCATCTCCTTCCTGTCTCTACGGATTTTTAGGCTCCCTTTTAAGTGCTGCTTGGCTAAAGGCATCTACATTTAAGATTATTTTTCCACAGAATTTTGAGTGCATTACTCCATTACTTTCTAACGTCTTGTTTTCCAGTATCAGTGGGATTCTCTTTTCTTTATGAGTAATCTATTTTTGCCCTCTCTGAAAGTTTTCAGAATCCTCTCTTTATCGCTAGCATTCTGCCGTCTGTTGAGGTTCTGGTCTTTTCTATTCAGCCAGGATCACCCTGCCTGCTGTGTTAAAGGCCAGTCTACCGCAGTCATCTCTGCCGGACCTCGGTTAGAGCAGGGTGGGGGTAGAAGTGGTGGGAAACAACAGTGTGTATCCGCGGGCTAGCTGTGGCCTAAGAGAGGGAGAGGGTCGATGTCCGGTGTCTGCGCTGCTGGAAGGATGGAGTCGCCATTTACTGGACGGGAAAGACTGAGGAGAAGCGGGGTTAGAGTGAGAGAGCCTCAGGTATGTGGTTTTGGACACGCTGAGTGGGAAGATCCCCACTAGACATGCGGGCGGTGAGGCCCCAGGCGGCAGCTGGACGTACCTCCCACGTTTCAACCCAGCTAACATTGATAACCTCTTTGATTTTTTTTTTTTTTTTAATCCTGTTTTTGCACTGTATTTTGGGAGAGTTCTTTGGCTTAATTTCCCAAGCTGATTCATTCTGCTAAGGAGCCCAGCTCTTGTTTTGGGGTGTTTTTGGAGGGGACGAGGGGGAAATGAAAAACTTTTAGAAAAATTTGGAACAGGTACAAAAGTAGAGAAAACAGCACAATAAATCTCCATGTACCTAACACCTAGCTTCGACAATTACCAATCCACGGACATTCTCGTTTCCCGTATGCCCCATCCATCTTCCCCCACAACTGGATTATTTTGAAGCAAATCTCAGACATACCATTTTAACTAGAAATAATAATCCTTTTAAATTTCCAAGACAGCTGACTCTTCTCTGTGGTTGTAATAGCCTTTCATCTCTTTTCTCCTCTGCCCTGTTGGCTCTGTTGCCCCCTTTACTCGTCATTCCAGTTTTTACTTTGGTGCGTCTTTTTATGACACTGGTTTCCCCCACCTGTTCAGTGACCGCTGGTTGTCTGTCCATCTTTGTACTGGGTGGCAGTCCCCATTCTTTTTACTGTACATGACAGTCTGTGTCTTCGCCGTGCTCCTGATCGCATGCGATGTGGGGAAGAGGTAAGACACACCCCCAGGAGTGAGCCCCACCCTTCGGTCCACACATGCTGTTTCAGTTCACAGATGAAAGCCCGGGCTGCCTGTGGTTTAGCACAGGTGGGACAAGCGGAGAGACCAAGCAGCCTGGACAGTCTGAACCAGCTCCCCAGCCGACAACACTCAGGACACCCCAGCTTCTTCCCCGCTTCTTGGATCCACTGGCTCTGAACTGACAGCTCCACCCTCTGCAGGAACCTTGCCCTGCACATCTTCCCTGGGGCTGACCTGTCCTTCTATTTCCATTCTCCACACGCTGACCTTGCCTTTCTCGCTCTGGAGACTCCTTCAGTGTTTCTGGTCCATTGACAGCACCTGCTCTTTATTTTCCCATGCGGTTATGGATCTATTAGGCAGGTTGATGACTGGTCATTAATATCTTTGCTGTCATTTCAGAGGGCTTTATATGGACAGGGAGGGTGGACTGACACATGTGTTCAAACTACCTGCTGGATTTGAATCTCGTCACGTGTTTGTGAAAAAATAATAAAGCCCATATTCAAAGAGCAGTGAACTACGATGCTTGAATTCGTTACCTGGAATACTGGGGTGATTATTTTTTTCCTCAGGTGCCTTATGTAGTGATGAATGGCACCAGAGTTTTGCTAATCTGTGTTCTAAGACACTTTACGCTTCCTTCAATGGGAATAAACTTATAAAGTGGGAATCATTACAATTAAAATCAGTAAAAAAAATCTCCAAAACAAAGATTACAGTGCTAACACAGTGTGAAACATTTTCACATCTAGTTTCAAATCTGAAGGTAAGGGGATAAAAGGAAAGGCAGGCCCTAGAAGTAGTACAGGAGAACCCGTGATTTCCACTAACAAAGAAGGCCTTGGTCTGTCGTGCAAATATGGCTGAAATCTTATTTAGCAAACATACAACCAAAATCTTGAGGAGACAACCAGCTCTTACCATGCTGCTTCTCTCGATCATGGGTGAAGGCAGAGGCGTTCCAGACATTGGGGTGGAGATTGGGGTCTTAATTTCTTCGATCATATTCATGATTTTCTCTGGTACTTTGGTGGCATCACCACATGTTTCTTGCCACTTAGGCAGTTTGGAATTGATCAATTCTGCAGACTATAAATTCAAAAGAAACAAAACCAAAGACAAATGTGTACTGTTGGAAGGACTGACACAAATTACAAATACTACTAATGTATTCCTGGCTTACCACTGGAAGTATGGGAGCTATGAGTTCAATTCAGTGAAGAGCTTAAGCACCTATGGGGATCTGCTGTGTCTTATTTGCTGAGGATGTAGGCTCCTGTTCTAAAGGAATTTACCACCTCCCTCAGGGTGAATACAGAGTTCAAGACTAATACAAGGATTGTACATGATTCAGAAGAAGTTCAAAAACTAAAAGGGAAGGCGGATCAATCCGTCTTAACTCCCATGTTTCCCCGTGGTCCCAGAACTGCCAATCCCCGCTGTCTTCCTCCCACAAGAAGCACCTCTGACCGAGTGACAGGACCAAGAGTGGACTCTGTTTGTGTGTGTACGTTCGTGTGTCCTAAACACTGTCCTAAGTACTTCATCCTTGTTAATTCACTGCATCTGCCCCACAATCCTAAAGTAGGTACCATTCTCATCCTCATTTCACAGATGAGGAAACTGAGAACTTTGAGAGGCTAAGTAACTGGTTAACACAGCCTTCCGTGGTAGATCCAGGACCCTGAGGTTTCAACTACTGGGACCTCAGGGAAACCGGACTGGCGTGTTAGAGGAGTGAATCAGACCTGCCCTGAGAAGTTCCTCTACGGGGACATAGAGACTAGAAGCAGAGCGTGGTGGGTCTTCAGAGTCGGGGGCAGTGTTGAGGGGAAGCCCCGCCCACAGGCCGGCTGGGGCTCTGGGGCAGGCAGACCATGGGCTTTGCAGAAAAGCTGGATTTCAGAACAGAGAGATGCAGAAGGACAGCGACGAGACCCCTTAGCCCCAGAGGCAGAGGCATCTGTCCTGGTTCCCACAGCCTGGCTCTTCCTCCAACTGGACTCCCAGACTCCCCGGAGCCTTTCCGAGAACCCCTTTTTCCAGGGCGGCAATCTAGTTGGAAAAGGGAAGTAGGGGATCTTTTTTGAAACTATTTTCATAACAACCACACTGTTTTTCATCTAGGCTCTGTGTCCATCAGAAGTGGGCTGGGGGAGTTGGTGTAAATCCTAAGCCCCGCCTCTCACACCACCCTGTCCCCTGCCTGTGACGCAGACACACCGCGGACCAACTACTAAGCCTGCTTCATCCAGGACTGGTATCAGGGAAAGCACAAAAGTGGTTTCAGAGACTTGAAGAGACTTCTGCTAGGGAAAGGAGGAGATCTGGCTTGCGTCACACTAAAAAACGTAATAGGGACTCAAGGTTAAGTGTAAGAAAGACTGTCAACAACTAGAGCTCTCTGGAAATAGGCCATGTTGCCTCACGACACAGCAAGGACCCCATTGCTGGGGGCTGGTGTCACCACAGAGAGCTTCAAGGTTGCTTCTGTGCCCCTCCGGCCCACGACCCTGCCCCAATAGGACAGTGTCACCATGGAAACATTAGTATGTATGCACTGGTGACAAAAGCGATCATCTAATGCAGCATATTTTTCTTTCCTGTAACAACCTGAGACCTTAGGTATTTAGATTTGGTAGCTGAATATTCCTTAAAGTTGCAAAAACTTTATGGAATATGTAACCTGTGATATATGCATACATACAAGTCCAAGTTTTTTTTCCCCCTGAAAAGAGGAAGTTGCGCTATATTCAAGCTCTTACAAAGCTTCTCATATCATGGAGTGCTCTCTAAATTACTTTACTATGAATAACAATGAATATTTGACTTCAGTCAATGCTAGTTCTGGATGCTTACATAAGCCCAATAGAATTCATAATTTAAAAAATAAAAAAAGAGAGGAAAGGAAATTTAACACACAGTTTGTAATGATTCCTGGAAATATAACCTCACAACTGCATGAGCTGAAGGAGAGGGATAAATCCAGTCACGCAGCTGATGCGACCTTGAACAGACACACAACCTGAGGAGGAGTGAAAAAGGAGCCCCGACCAGCTGTCCTAAGGCTGTGAATGGGGTCTGTGGCCTGGGATAGAATTTCCAGCAACACCATCTACATGGACCCCCAAGGTGAGCATCTCAGGCCACCCAGGTGGGCTGGACCTGGGGCCTGCCGGGACTCATGCCGTGGTTCTGGGGAAGGCACTGATGTTGAAGATGCATCAGAAAGAGTCTGAGAAAAGCTGACTCATGGGTGAGAAAAGGAAAAAAGGGCCATTTCTCAGTTATTCAATAAGTATGAATGTGTTACTAAATTAAACATTATAAACAAGCATTTGGCCATTTCATCTACATTTCTAAAAGTTTACACATTCAAGTTGGTCAAAAATTATTTCCTTGGGGAATTTCCCTGGTGGTCCAGTGATTAGGAATCCACCTTCCAATGCAGGGGACGTTGGTTCAGTCTCTGGTCAGGGAACTAAAATCCCACATGCCATGGGACAACTAAACCCACGCGTTCTAGAGCCCGCGCACTGCGATGAAAGATCCCGCGTGCCACAGCTAAGATATCCCGTGTGCCACAACTAAGACTCAAGGCAGCCAGATAAATAAATAAATAACTATTATAAAAAATTTATTTCCTTGGAATCTTCTCCCTGGCAAAATAAGCCTTTCGCTTTATACTTGGGCACGCATGGAAGGTGAAGCATTTCAAGGGCATTTAAATATGAATAAAATTAGTCCTCACAACGCAATCTGCCACCACACCCACCTGTAAGTGATACTGATGAATGTGATTTGCGAAGCTGCAGTGTTTGTCAACTAGGAAGCAGAAGCGCCTTTTCTCTTCAAGTATAGCTTCTTTGCAACCATCTGCAATGAATTTCTGGATTTCATTCTGGCGAGAAGTGATGGTTTCTACATACTAGGAAAATAAATAATAGTTATACAAGTATGACATGAGGAATCAAATAGCTACACAGCCTGACACTTATCTTCTCCCATCTTTATGCTTGGTTTATTCTGATAATGGAGTAAGTGCTAAATGCAGATAAACATTAGACAAAATGACGTACTTGTAACCTGATCTGAGCAGATGGCAAATTCTCATTAAGATCCCTGACTCATGCTTGGAGAGAAGTTGCCAAAGGCCTTACATTCCACTGGGTAATCTGCATAAAATATTACTTTGTAATCCAGGGATATGATCATGTTTTACTGGAAAATCGTGGGACCAAAAAGTTCAGAACCAGAAAGTTCAAGTTCAAATCCCAGTTCCAAGTGCCAACCATGTGACTTAACTTAAGCCTCACTTTCCCCATCTGTAAAATGGAGATAGTAATGCTTATACTGGGGAGTCCCTGACCCTCCCTGAGTTGGGAGAAAATGCCAATGCTCTTGACTAATTATTAACTTAACTCTGGGGAACTCTGCGGCCTTCAGCTCCTACCAAGTCGAAATGCTTATTTTTAACTTTCAACAGCAGAACAGTGACGGATGAAGTATAGACTGACTGAGGTGAGCACGCTTCCCCGTTAACTGTACAGATCATCAACCCCAAAATAAAGTAAAATAGTGCTGAAAAGTTCACCTCCATCTCCTTGTGTTCATATTTGAGTGCATTTCGTCCTCCTTGGCTTTTCCTTCTGATCTTCTTCAATTCTGCTTGAGATTTCTCCAAAGAATCTAATTTATTCCTGTGTTCTGCTTGGTATCTTTTGAGAGTCGCCTGTAAGTTAAACATTGCACTTATTTTTACTGCAGCACCAGGCAGTGTCAGGCTGTTACTCTTGCTGCATTTCCACTGGGCGTGGTGGCAAAAGGCCCACGCTTCGCGCTGCCCTGCCTGGCTGCAGGTATCCCCACTTCACACCACCCCGCTCCGCTCCTTCGACTTCAATGTCCTGTCCTGAAGTTCCCCATTTATATGATGAGCCCCTGACCAGAAGGGCAGCTTCTCGGAGGAAAACAATGTCGTTTCTTTCTTTTATTCCTTTTTTTCCAAGGTTTTTGGACACTGGGTGGCCTGTAAGTGCTTTGGTGAATAAATGAACAATATCAACTCACACACTTCTGACTGTTTTATGACTTAACGATTTCAAGAAACAGAATGAACAAGAGCCATCGCTTCCGGTGATTCTGAGGGCTGTGAAACAGAGTGTTCTGGAGCCTCACAGACCTGGGTTAGAATTCTGGCTTCATCCCTCATTTCCTGTGTGATCTCAGCAATTACTTAATTTTTCTGAAATCCATGCTTACCCTCTAATCTGTACAGTGGGGATATAGTAAGAGTACCTATGTTACAGAGTTTCTGTGGGGATAAAAATCAGACAATGCACGTAAAGGGCTTGGTATTACATCCTCCGGGCCACAGAGCACGTGCACGCAGGGCAGCAGGACGACTTCAGGGTGACCCCCACCGCTTACTGCCGTGCGGGGCTTGTGAAGAAGGGGAGCTTCGGGCGGCCAAGGAAGCAGCTAGTGTGCAGCAGAAAGGCGAGGCAGAAGGAGCAAACTGCTGGAATCGACACTGCCATAGGGCAGCAGGAGAGAGACGCCACGATGGGACCGGGGCCCCAGGGAGCTCCAGACGGCGTCCTCCCACACGGCTCACGTCTGCAAGTGCCGGTTTGTGAAAGCAACAGCTGCACTAACGCAGATGCAGGTGTCATCCACATATGCATGTTCCTTGAAAACAATGTTTTCCAGAAGTGTATGATTCCCTGCAGGATTTCCCGCTATGCTTTTTAGTAAAGATCCCAAGTGTTAGCACTTGGCCCACTCAGCCCAAAGGGACCTTGTTGGTGTTACGCGGCTGTGTACACACTCGACACTCGACGGCCAGCTCCATCATACCTGCTGCTGCCAAGTCAGCAGTGGGGGAAGTTGTCCTCGAGCTCAGCCATCAGGCAAGTGCAGCCTTCGCGAGAGCTGGGCCCCCGGCCCCGGGCCACCTCCACCTACGGGAGGTGGAGCAGAACTAGGTACTCACGTTCATATATTTTACATCAAGCTCTGTCTTCTTCTCCAGCTCATGGATAATCTCCTTATGGAATTTTCTGAACTGTGAACACAAGGAAATGAAAAATTCAGACCAGGTTTGAGACTTGAAGTGAAATAAAATTTAAAAATAAGTATATTTGGTAAATATAAAAACAGTTCACATACATTTTCATCAAGGCTCTCGTTGAGTTTCTTGTGGATACTCGAAATCTCTATGAGAACGTGGCCTGTGGACAAAACCAGGTACGTAAGGGCAAAAAGCCATTGCGTGGTTTTTGTAAAGATACGAAGGGAAGTAAAGTGGTGGATGAAGCCCAGTCCCTGGCTGCTCCCAGAGCAGGTGGGCACCAGCCCCATGGCACTGGGAACACCGGCTGCGTCCCGACGGCGGGGGTGGGTCAGATGAACACAGCTGACAGCAAACTTACTCCACAACATCGTTCGTCAAAAGCTCGCCAACTTTGTCTTTAAACTCACGTTGTTCTCTCGCCATTTACTCATTCCCTAAGCTGAATCCTATTTATCTGGTTTAATTGTTAAATTCTCTTACAAGAGATTATTTTGGTCATTATAGTACTAACTATAGGAACAAATGACTTATTTTCATCTAATCCTGGGTAATCTGATTATCTGTCAGGCATAAAAGATAGAGGTTATTTTCTCTTCCTCATATTAGTTCTCATATCATTCTGGAAAATCTCAACACCACGGGAAACTGCAGCAGGGACAGTGTTCTGCCTCGCGTCTCCTGGGGCTACACGGTTCTCTGAAATGACTGCGCAGAAGAGAACGTTCCGGGACAAAGGAGTGTTGCTCCAAAAAAGCAGCGAGATGATCACTTGATTTGCAAAGCACATGTCCTGCGGCTCGCGGCAGGGCGCTGCCTCCCCGCTTCTAAAGCTGAACAAGAGCCCCCCTGCCAACTTCTCTACAGGAACTAAATGGGTCTGATACCCAAAAACTGGGAGCGAAAGAGTTATTTGGAACCACCACCAAATCATCCCAAACCACAAAACATGCCGAGCGGACCATCCTACGGTTCGGTGGGCAGATAAAAAGGAGTTCTTTGGGCAAACTGAAAGGCTGTGGATGAGGGAGAATGAAAAGGACGACTATGGTGGACACGGGGGAAGAGGAAAAGATTACTGACTAGACTCTGGCTTCAGCGAGCACCTCTATGCAAATGACTTTAGTAGGCCCAGTTCTGGAAACACCTGAAGACATCTGACTCTAAGGGGGCAGCCCAGGCTCTCCCCCATCTTCAGACTCAGAAATTCTGCCCGTCCTGAACACGTCCACCTGGATGTCCCACTAGTCACCCCGTATTCGGCAGGCCTACGAGTGAACCCCACCCCGCCCTCATTGTCTCTAATCCCAGCTCTTGGCTGCCAGCCAGCCAGTCATGAGGGGTCGACACCCCGCCTACGCCCAATGACAGACTCATTCCCTCGTGCCATCACTTGGGCACCTCCGGCATGGAACCATGCCTCTTACTCATCCTGCTTCCTTGGGCAACAAATGTGCCAGCCCTCCCCTACCCAGGAGAGAAGGCATGTGGGGATGACGTGAAGTCGATGTTCACTCGATGACCTGTTCTAGGAGAGGTGGGCAGGGGTCTCCCCAGGCCCTCTGCCCCACATGTTTACACCTGCCAGTTGGACCTCTTAGGAGGCGCCCTCCTCCTTCAAGCTCTTATTTCTCATGACTCCCAGCTTGTTCTCTTCTGGATCTCCTCCCTCACAGGTGCCAGGGATCTTTCCAAATCTACATGTAAAATGTCACTCCCTCCCATGGGGTCCCAGATAAAACAACTCCTCGGCCTGACCACCATGAGCAGTGTTGCTTAAAATAACCATCGTGGGTGGTGGGGACAGAGAATCTCTTGGAAGGATATAACCATGTTAATAGGTTATAGGTACATGTAAGTCCCTAAGCACCATGTGATTCTAGGAACATCTGCTGGATAAGCATAAGAGCGAGGGCAGACACGTCCCCAGCACTGATGGTCCACGTGCCAGGGTATCAAGGTACCCACTCTACAACCTCAGTGACACTGACTCCATTTATCCCATAATTCAGTTCTCCTAAAGCTCAACATGAAACAAATAAACCAGAGTTCTTCACAAAGGAAACCTTTATATGACCAAGAATATAATTACATTAATATGTCATTTCATATATTGAAATAATCTGAGTTACCTTCACATCTATTTTAAACCCATAACTCCGAGTTGGAGATGAAAAATAAACAACAACAACAAAAACCACTTCAATTAATTGAAAATCAAGCAGTCTATCCTGGGCAAATCAGATCTACTTAAAAAAGAAAAAGGTCTAAAAATAATTTTGCTTAAATCATTCAGAGTGATTCAGGCTAGTAGCAAAGTATTCACATTTTTTTTTTCATGTTGTCATGAACTTAATTTCTACAACCTTATATAACATGGACCTCTGAGAAGCGTGTCAACAGTATGTGCTTGTGCAGTGCCCTCGGGAACGCCAGCGCTGCTAAAGCCGCCAGCGCTGCTAAAGCCGGCGCTCTGGCCTGAGGGCCCCGGCCACCCGAGCCCCCTCCTCACTCTCCCCCTCCTGTCCACAGTCTCTCCCCGCCCCGCAGGCGCCCAGTGAAAAGGCCCAGTGAAACAGCCCATTCACTCTGCGGGCAGAGACGGAACACCTGACCTTCCCCCCTGTTATTCCTGTCCCTCACAGTTCGTGGAATTTAAATGCCAACCTCATAGCAGCAGCCACTGAGTCCTCAGTCATAAAAAGGATTAAAAAACATCTTTACTGTGCTTTTGCAAGCTGCCAAAAGAGTATCTTGAAACAAAATGAAAACAGCCTTTATGTTCAATCTACAGAAGTTTATTCTTAACATAGCAAGTGTTACTTTATGTCTGAAATGTGGTATCGCACGTTTTACTCTTAGCCCTGTAACCTACTTTTTCATAAATTACATTTGGGAAGAAAAAAAATTTTTGAAATGAGAGGGTGCAGTCGAGAAAGCACGGCCCAGATTCTAATGGAGCAGAACTAAGTAAACGCCTAAACAGGAATCAGAGTGTCGATCCCAGAAATTACAGCATCGTATGTACTGGATCAATCATTTCCTTTTTTCCCTTTTAGGTTCTGAGTTAATATTTTGGGATGAAACTCATAGTAAGTACAGTAATGTAATTCGGTCTGAATAAATTATATTCTTAAATAGCAATATTAAGGGAATTTAAAAATATACAAATTTTTCAAAATCATGAACTTGATACAACTAAAAGTCAATGTCTACCATCAATTTTTCTCTAAAATTCATACAAATAATAGCTCTTCATGGTATCACTCTAATTTTAGGAACTATGAACAAATATGTCCAACATTTTGGACAATACTGTATGAAGATACACATTTAGCCAATAGGCAGTATGGACTTTATAAGTTAAACAAAAATTAAATATTACTAGTATGAACACAAAGAAAGTTTTCATCTGAAATACAGGTTAGTCATTGGACTATTAATATATTTTCAACTAGATAATTCTTCATCAATTCACAGTATAAATTTAGAGGAACCAGATGGACACTACTAACAGACGTGAGTAGCACAGAACGTGTAGGCATAAATATTCTTTTTCATTTATATTTGATTGTGGATAATCAGAACATTTATTATTTCCAGATAGCTCACAGAGCAGTGACAGGCACACACTACTTCCTCCGTGTGACTTTGAGTGGAATCAGACAATAAAACAACAAGATGGAAGCCAACCCACTACTGGGCTAAAGTTACACTGTATGGATGAAAGGAAAACTGATAGAAAAAATGTCACTGGAAAAAGGATATACTTTTTCTGAGAGTTTTTCAAATATCCAGTGTGATGCAGAGAAAAAATAATGAAAGTAAAAGCAAATTACACATAGATGGGATACGTTAAAAAACACAAGTATGTACTCAGGGTCACCAACACTTAGCAGAGTCGGAGTAGTACCCACCAACATGTGACCCAGCTTGGAGGGCTTTGCCAGCATCTAAGAATAGCTCCCAATGGCTGTTCCCAAGTCCCTGGATGCAGGTGGAGGTGCTCTTCTCTCATCAGTATTGAAATTGTGCAAATAAACAATGTGCACATAGGCACAATGCCAAGTCAGTGACAGGGTGAGCATTTCATCCAGCGTTCCTCCAAAGTCTAGCTTTTGACTTACCCAATCATAGTTCTACAGTTCTAATTAACACCTTGCATGGAGACTATAATTATTCTACCATTGATCATGATTTATCCCATCTGATGAAAACAAGTGAGACAAACTGAAGTTATACAACAGAATTATATAGTGTTCCAAAGTTCTTTCATTGTCAGAAATGAAAGTAAAGTGCCAAGTAACAATTGACTTTGATAAGAAAAGATGCATGGTGAAATCTCCAGGGTAGCCACTAAAAGAATAAAGTTCATATAACTATCAAGCTAACAGAGAGGAGAACAAATAGTCAAAAAGAGGACTAGAGAAGAAATTAACATAGGACAGAGAGTAGAAAGCAAAAGTAATTACACTGGAGGTAAATGGAGTATATAGTTTAATTAAAAGACAAAGATTGTTAGGATTAAAAAAACAACACCCGGGGCTTCCCTGGTGGCGCAGTGGTTTAGAGTCGACCTGCCGATGCAGGGGACACGGGTTCGTGCCCCGGTCTGGGAAGATCCCACATGCCGTGGAGCGGCTGGGCCCGTGAGCCATGGCCGCTGAGTCTGCGCGTCCGGAGCCTGTGCTCCACAACAGGAGAGGCCACGACAGTGAGAGGCCCGCGTACCGCAAAAAAAAAAAAAACAACACCCCACTATATTCTGCTTACAAGAAACCCACTTAAATACAGAAAGGTTGAGAGTAAAAGGATGGAATCAGATACATGGCAAACACTAACCAAAAGAAAGCTGATGCCGGTACGTTAAGACCAAACAAAGAAGACAAAATAGTCAAAGAAGGCAAGAAGCATTATTAGAGATAAAGCAGTCATTTCATAATGGCAAAAGGTTCAATTCATCTGGAAGATAGAAAAATTTTGTATTTGTGTGCATATCAATGTAGTCTCAATGTTTCTAAACCCAAACTGAATTATAAAAAAGAAACAGATAAATCAATAGCCATCACAGGAGATTTTAATATATCTCTCTTAGTAAACTGATAGAACAAGCAGACAAAAAAATCAGTACAGATATAGACTGAATAATGCAATAAATAAACGATCTAGTGAACATATTAATACTATATAATACATATAAAGAATACATTATCTAAAGCAGAAACTAACACACCATTGTAAAGCAATTATACTCCAATAAAGATGTAAAAAAAAAAAAAAAGAATACATTATCTATATACACCCTACATGTAAAGCTTATCCAATAACTTCATTTTAAAGCAAACACAAAATACTAAAAAGGGGGCTTCCCTGGTGGTGCAGTGGTTGAAAGTCCGCCTGCCGATGCAAGAAAAAAAATACTAAAAAGGAACCACAAGAAAGCCTCCTGGTATTTCAGAAAAACTGAAATTATACTTAGGATGTTCTTTAAATGCACCACAATTAAGCTAGAAATCATTAACAAAAAGGTAACTAGAAAATGTCCATATATTGGAAATGAAACAGACTTCTAAATAACCTGTAAGTCAAAGAAGAGAGCACAATGGAAGTTAAAATGATTTTGAAATGAAATGATAAAAGAAAATACAGCATATAAAACACGTAAGATGCAACTAAAGCTGTGGTTACAGGTAATTTTATAGCCTCAAAATGCATATATTAGAAAAAAATGAGTGAAAAATCAATGCTCTAAGCACCCATTTCAAGAATTTAATGAAATAATACCCAATAATAAAAAGAAATGAACTAGACATAAAAATATGGATGAATTTCAAACACATTATGCTCAATGAAAGCTACATACTGTATGATTCCATTTATAAAACATTCCAGAAAAGGCAAAACTGACAGTTATCTGATAAACAAATCTGCTTACCCTATTACCCAGCAATTCTACTCCTAGATATTTTTCCCAAATGAGTGCATTTGTTCACCAAGACATGTACAAGAATGTTCCCAGCAGTTTTATTCATCACATCTCCAAGTTAAAAACAACCCAAATATCCATCAACATAAGAATGGATAAATTGTGGAATACTCACTCACACAATGGAGGAGCAGGGAGACCTCAAACTGTATAAACTCCCCTCAAATCCTTGACTAACACTTAAATTGCACATGCTCAGGGTGAGACTAGGAAATGCAGCAAAAGCAACAGTTGGAAGGTTGGAAAGCTTAGCGGATGTTCTCAGGATACACAGTGTTGGGAATATAGAGTTTGAAATTCAAGGTCTGGTAAACACCACAGGCTTCCCACTGAAACTGAGAAGGGCTATACCTTAGGAATGAGGACTGAGTCACAGGACTACGGGCAAAACCAAAATAGATCCACCAGAAAAAAGTCCAAAATTAAGCCTCCACAAAGTCAGGTGATTCATCAGTAATTAACTGTCTGCTAGAATAAAACTCCACACTCTTAAGAGGAGGGTAACAGAATCCAAAGTCTCTACAATATTTTACCACAATATACAGAATAGGAAAAAAAAAAAAATCAGTAGACAGGGTGAATAGTAAAACTACAAACAAACTCTGAACTCTTTTTCCCAAGAGTTAGTATGGTCATTTTTTGGTATTTAAAATATATTTCATAACTCTAATAATAGTTAAGTTTATTTATAACATAACAAACATATTAACATATAAATTTCTAATATAAAATTAAAATTTCTAATAATTCCAAAGCTATTTTAGATGTATTATAGGATCGAGAAAGTGTGTAAATATGTTGATGTTACCGGGAGCCAGGGTTCTCAAACATTTCCAAAATACGTAAGTGTAAGTGCATTTGCTCATTTATTTGTGTATGAATATATGTGTGTATACATATAAACACATGTCTATTTTTGTGTATGTACACAATATAAGCTATACACATGTATATATTTCCTAGCTCTGTTGGCTCAAATGACCCAGATGACATCTCAATAGCAATGAGCACACCTAGTACCCAAATCTTGGTTTCTAAAATCATTCCCCACTAAGGGGAAGCAACACTCCTCAGAAAAATGGCTGTGGATTCCACAGCTGAGGCATAAAAAGACAAGATGAGCCCAGAACACACTGTTACGCAAAAGAGTAAGGAAGTGCACAGGAATGAATGAATGAACGAATGAGCAAAAGAGTCAGCTCAAAAGAGCTCCTACAGGCCAAACATGGGACAGTTTGAGCACCAAAATAAGGACAGTAATATATTATAAATCATTGAAAGATTCATATAATCCATGAGACCACAGCAATAATAAATAGATAAATTTAAAAAGAAAGAAATGAGGGAGAAGGGAGGGCTCCTGCTAAAAGTGGAATGCCAAGTGCCAACTGGTCAGTATGAAGGGAATGTTAGAGCTGCAAAATCATCACAGTAGAGTTTGCAACCATCACAGTAAAGACTGGTTCGGGCAAAAATCATTAATAGGTGTTAAATTTAGGATACAAATGTTGATGAGGAATAAGATATTTACATAGTCTGAAAGTAGCAACAGAAAAAAAAAGCAACTGTACATTGGAGAAATCAGACAACACCTTCACTGGACAGTCAAAAATAATGCCACAAATGAGAGGCAGGTAACACTGTGTGTCCAAATTGATACTCTGAGCACAAATTGCCTTAGATAGCATTAATATAACCTGAATCTAATCATGAAGACCTGGCATTTGAGAGTTATTATCTTGCGTTCCTGACTATTCATCCCCTTTTAGGGTTTCTGATACAGGGCTATCTCATGCTAGTTCTTTATTGCCAACATTAAATTTATTTGCTTATTGTTGGAGAAGAATAAAATGATTTTATCCTTCTCTGATGGTACATCCAGTACTAGCTGACAAAGGTAAGGAAGAGATGAAGAGGTCTGTTGACAGGAGAAATAACATCAATGTTCTACTTATTTAATAGTAAGACCCCTGAAAACCTCGATTTTAGAAAATAGTAGAAATGGCCAAAGATCTGAAAGTGACAAGTCCTCTGAGCCAAACAAAAGTTGTAACCATAAACCTAAACACCACCCCTGCCCCCGACCCCACCAGAGTGGAGTCCCTTTTAGATACAGAACGAACAGAACTTACTTTTATATAAAAGTCTACAAGAGATTGCCTAAAGGATGTTGGTTTTTCATAATAAGAGGCCAGCAGCTACTGCTGATCTCTTAGTGATAGAGCACAAGATCTATAGGAAGAAGAGCTCATGAAGAAGATGAAAGGCTGGTAAAGGAGTCTGGAAAGGGCCGGGGTACTGTGAAAGCTAAAAGATTGAAGCATCTTCAGAAAGTGGGGTCCTCTGGGCTGTCATCACCCACAGAGAACTCAAGGGACACGAAGACTGGGCAAAGGTCAGAGTCTGCCAGAAGTTACAATGGTGCCAGACAAGCCTCTTAGCTGTGCACACCTGGGAAGTTACTTAACCTCTCTCCAGGTAACCTCACCTGTATGGTGGTAACCAGAATACTTACTTCACAGGCTTGGGGGAGTGTGATACTTTCCTGTGAGTTGAAGAGAAATACTGGCTGATAAGGTGTGTGCGTCCAGACAGAAGTAGCAAATTAGTTCAATAATGCATGATATATGCCAACAGCATGGGGCCCACACTCCTCAACACGCCATTTTCTGGGTGAGTACTTGTTTTCTAGAAATAAAATCCACATACTAGGTTGCCAACTTGTAACTAGTCACCGTGTTTCATTATTTTTTGTTCCTTACACATATACATCTATATATTCTTTAGTATGCTTTATTGTACTATGTTTAAAATGCTTCGGAATAACTCTTAAAACTTACAGAATGAAAGAAACAGACACCGACCTCTCCTAAACTCATCTCCTCCCTCCCCACCCCCGATTCCCAGGGTCCCCAAAGGAAAAACTGTTACTCTCCTATTATCAAACAGAACACAGTTAGAGAATACACTCTGCTTTCCTCCACCTCACAGCCTTTACAGTACTGTAGTTAAACAGTATCTATCAGGATTGATCCATGATGAGAAGAGATACATCTGACCACTGCGGGTTAGAACAAATTGCAAGGGCACTTCTGGTTTTGCTCCAACGTGTAAAAAGCCTGGAAGTCGTCACTCCCTTACTTACAACAAGAAACGAGCTAAACAAACTGAAAAACAGCTCTTAGATTCATCGGAGAATTAAGTTCACAGGCGGATGTGGAAAATCAGAGTTTACCAGGAGCAGAGACTGATGCTGGAGCCATGGCTGCCAGGAACCCAAACGGTAACTGAGGATTTGCTGGAGGCTCAGTGTGGACCAGCTTGAGAGTTAAACAACAGGCAGCTCACATTTTCATGAGTTTTATCTGTAGGAGGCATCCTTGCCACCAGGTTTTTATTGTTAGGAATGGAGAAAATTCCTCTGGGGCTTCTGGCAGGGGGAGGGAGAAAAGGACCGTTTTGAAACATCTGCCCAGAGTTGTTCTGTTCTTGTTCTGTTCTGTGTAAGGAAAGCTAGCCCTCCAGGGAAACACTTTTCCTCAGCTTTATCTGATCTGGGGAAGGACAACTAGGTACCTGCAGCCCCTCTAGCCTTCCTGTCTCAATTAAGGGGAGGGGAAAAAAGGCTAAGGAACTCTTCCGAAGGTCACATCCCAGATACTGTGGCCCACTGTAAAAACCAAAAATACCCAACAAAACAAAACAAAACAATGGAGATTTAAACGTGAGATTATAGAATGGTCCCCCTCTCCAATATTTTACCACCACATCACCCATCAACAGGACTCCCGGATAATAACAGTGGATTACAACTGACACTCCATTTAGAAGGATTTTCAAAAGAAACCCAAAGACAACAGGGGAGACAAAGACACTGGAGAAAGGATAGTCCTTTCAACAAAGGATGCTAAACAACTAGACACCCACTTGCAATGAATCTAGACACTGACCTTATACTTTTCACAAAAAGCAACTCAAAATGGAGCATACACCTAAATGTAAAATGCAAAACTATAAAACTTTTAGAAGATAACACCAGAGAAAATACACATGACTTTGGTTTAGCAATGAGTTTTTAGATATAATGCCAAAAGCATGATCCATGAAAGAAAAAAACTGGTTAAGTTGGACTTCGTTAAAATTACAAACTTATGCTCTACAAAAAACACTGTTAATAGAATGAAAAGACAAGCCACAGATTGGGAGAAAATATTTGCAACACACATATCTGATAAAGGAAGGACTTGTATCCAAAATACATGTAAAAAATATATAAAGACTGCTTAAAGCTCAACCATAAGAAAACAAACTCAGTTAAAATGTAAGATATACAGATGGCCAATAGGCATATGAAAAGATGATCCATATCATATGATTAGGAAACTGCAAATTAAAACAACAAGATACCACCATACACCTATCAGAATGGCTATAATCCAGAAAACTGACAACACCAAATGCTGAAGTGGAGCAAGAGGAACTCTCATTCATTACGGGTGGGAATGCAAAATGGTACAGTCACTTCTCAAGATAGTCTGGCAATTTCTTACAAAGGTAAACAGTCTTATTTGATCTAGCAATTGTGCTCCTAGGTGTTTACCCAAATGACTAGAAATATTATACCTGTGGAAAAACCTGTACAGTATATGAATGCCTATAGCAGCTTTATTTATATTGCCAAACCCTGGAAACAACCCAGATGAGTGGACAAACAAACTGTGGTACATCTGTACAACTGAATATTATTCAGGGATTAAAAAGAAACCAGCTATTAAACCATAAAAAGACATGAAGGGAGTTTAAATGTATGTCATTTAGTGGAAGAAGTCAGTCTGAAAAGGCTGCACAGTACACAGTTCCAACTAAATGACATTCTGGAGAAGGCAAAACTACAAAAACAGTAAAAAGATCGGTGACTGCCAAGGACTGGTGGGGGGGTGGCTGTTTATACATTTGTCAACCTCATAGAACCCCAATATAACCTATGATCTTTAGTTAATAGTAATGTACCAATACTGGTTCATCATTTGTAACAAATGCACCACACCAATGCAAGATGTTAAAAACGGGAAATAGTGAGTGGGGGAGAGAGTGTGTGTGAGAACTGTGTGAGATCTATTCAATTTTGTATAAACCTAAAACTGCTCTAAAAACTAAAGTCTATTAATTAAAAATAAATTCACAGCAGTCATCTGGAACCTGCAGTGATTAGGAACCAGCGCCCTGCTTGGAGGAACACACACGTAGTGTCTGAATGTTTCTGGCAGTTACACAAGGAAGAGAACTTGATCTTCTGATTCCGTTACCTTTGTGCCCCCAAGTGCCTGCCTGGAACACACCGGCCTTAAAAGTCTGGTTGTTAATGGATATACTGAACAAACAAATGAAAGGGTGACTGCAGTGAAGCATGGAAGTTCAGTGATAGCCGGAGAAGAAAACCAGCAAAAGCTGGACCTATCAGAAAGTGGCATCTGTAGTGTTTGATTTTATTGGTATAAATATATTGATTACAGAAATGCCTACAGGAAAAGTGACTTTTGCGGAACCCAAATGCCTGGTCCCTAACGTGTGAGCGCTGGGCATCCATCTGCAGCCACAGCAGAGCCGGCTGGCTCCAGGTGGGGCTGTTTCCATCCTCAGGGCTCCAGGAGCAAGTTCCTGTCATCTTTTGTTTCCTATCACCAAGATTTAGTAACACTGAGGTCCAGTCTCAGAGGCTTCTGAGTCACAAACAAGACAATTTTTTTTAAAAAAAACAAGAGACATATTTGTTTATAAAATTTTCATTTTGCCAAGCAAGAAGCTACAATCCCAGACTCTGTGGGTTCATTGCTGGACACCTGGCAACCCGAGTTGTGAGGATTAAGTGCCTAACAAGTGGAATGTGCTAAGAGCAAGACACACACTAGACACTCAGTGTTTGATTCCTTCCAGCTTCCTGATAAAAAGTGGGAGAGGAAGGGAGAGACGAGAGAGAAGGGAGGAAGCTGGTATAAACTACTTATTTTGGAAGTTTGGCAATAGAAGAAAAGTGAATTAAGAAGGTAGCTAGAAAAAGAAACATTAAAACATTTTTTTCTTTTTTAAGAAACATTTTCTTTTTCTAAATAAGGTCTGCAGAAAGAAAAAATGGAAACTAATAAACCTCATATGACTGACACACTGAATTAAATTTAAGCTTATGTAAGAATGCTTTTAAAAATAAAATATTACTATTATCCTAACAACAGGACTTAAATCTCAATGGGAATTATCACTAGAAAACCTTCTGGATATTTTAAAATCAAGTCTTTTCAGTTAGGTATAGAGCAAATGCAATCCCACAATATCAGCGATCTAGTCTTCTCAATACCTAAGGTAATACCTAGTAGAGATGTCCCCTCAGAAAATTATAACCAAGTATTATGTCAAGGAGGGTGGAGATTCAGGGCTTAGGTGATAATTCTGTCATTAGATTGATTCAGGAAGCAAACTGAATGTTTATTATCCACTTCATTTTTGATTAGCAATTAAACTAATTTAGCCTACCTGCTACACATAAATGCTGTCAAGTTAAACAAAGTACAGGATTTGCAATGAAAATATTTCCCAAGTTGGATTTTAATGTACTACTCTTCTTTTACCTAGAAGAACAATGTGAATTTGTTCAAGTGTATCAATTATATCACACAAATAATTTATCAATTTTGCATCCATATACAGATTATAAGCAGTTGTCTTCTTTATGTGTGAATGTAAAATACAGCATTAAAAGATTAAAAGTTTTCCATAAGTTATTACACCAAGTGAGGTAAATAAACATTAATTATTTATTCTCTTTTCATCGATTAGTAGATTAAGGTTAAAATACAACCATTTTGATGCCAACAAAAATGAGAGCAGGTGCGCATTATCAATAATGAATGAAGCTGACAACCAGTTAGTCTTACGGAATCACTAATTAACTGCAGGCATTTTCATTGAAGCTTGAAAAATGCTACATCTGAAAAAATTTTAGGTTCTTTAAAATTATTAAAACAGGACCCCCAAACACAAAGATGAGGACAATACACAGGTAGAGGAGGCACTAAGAGACAGTTTCCGTCCAGTATTGCTGAGTAAAACCATCTTAAATTTTTAAGTGAAGAAATTTTTCACAAGACTATGGTTTTTTATTGTTTTCTTTTAAGGCAACCAGTTCTAATTAGACAAGTTTAAAAACACAAAACTGGGCTACTGCTCCCAACTTTTGGATGGAAAGACATTAATCTAAAACCATACTCCCCATATGGATGTTGGTCAGTCCTAGTATGACGTGAATTTAAGGGAGATTCCACAAAATCCAAAATCTATTTTATTATATCTCTTGCTCCGAAGGGACAACTGAGCAAACAGGATAACTTGGTGCTTTCACAGTTCAAAAGTATTCCTCACCTTCTTCTACTTCAGACGGCAAGATGACAACTGTATGATCCTCATGGACAGCTTACAGATGTCAAGTCCTTGCCTTGTGCCAAGCACGGTGCTAGCTGCCTTACAGAAATGGCCTCATTTAGTCCTCACAGCCCAAGAAGAAGTAGCTCTATTACCTCACGGTACAGAAGGGGAAGCTGAGACTTTGAGAGGTTAGATGATTTTTCCCCAAATTACAAAAGTACTAAAGGTAGTGGGGCTGGAATTTGAACTCATGTCCGACCCTGAGCCTGTGCTCTTAACTACTTTGCATCCTCACTCAAATATGCAAAAGGAATTAGATTTTCCCTACCGGGTACCCTAGGACAGAATGATGCCCAGTATGTGTGAATTACAGGGACAGGCATGTGTACCCAACATCCACCAGAACACTTTAATTATTAGGGCTGTTTTAAAATGGAACAGGCTACCTCTGGGGGGACAGTAACACAGAGGCACGGACGCACTGGGTGAGGGCCGGCCTGGCTGCTTGAAGCCATTTCGGCTCAATGTTTGGTTTGTGCAGGAAGTAAAACCAAAGTAGTAGGACTGAATCCCCAAGGCAGCCCATGACAATCAACCTCCCCACACCTGTCACAGCCCAAACACACCACACACACAGGCCCTAACTCCAAGTCAAACAGAGTGGTCGATGGCCACCTTGCCTGATGCACCTAAACTTTTGAAACAAACTAAAAAAATGCTTTAGGAAAGGAACTAGGGAGGCATAAAAAGATGATGATCCACTGCAAACGGCAGGGAACCCCACAGCCTGCAGTACAGCTACACTGGGGAAGAGCGCTCACAAAAGGGCTGGGCTGCCAGCCCGACTGGCACGTTACTGTGGCTGTGAGGCTTTATGTGGGGTGGGGAGGGCTGGTCCCTGCATCCCTGGTTCATCTGTATGATGGACATGTAAACAAACAGCCCCTGATACGACCTGGCGAGAATCAAATGAGAACACAGAGGTGAAGCATCTGACTCGCTGTGATGCTTATAACTGTTGGTTTCCTTGCGACTGAGGGAAGCCACAGGGCACATTGAGAGAGCGAAAGAGGGCCCGTCTTGCCCACGGGGATAAAAAGCTACTCGTTCAATGAACTCCTGACCTACGTTTCCAGCTGCTGCCTCAACATTTCCGCTTGGTCTAACAGGCATCCCAAACCTAAGACATCTACGAACAAACCCTGACCCCTCATCCACCACACCCTCTCACAGTTGGCGGCCAGTGTACAGCAAGCCCACTGCCTCTCCCTTCAATCCCAGGCCGACCCAGCGTTCTGGCTCACCTGCACTGGGACAACAGCCTCCCAGCCCGTGTCCCTGGCTCCCACCCTTCTACAGCCTATTCTTTGAGCAGAGCCAGGAAGAACCTTGCCACTCCGGAGTCCAAAGCCTTCTGAGGCCCCTCACCCTCACCTCAGGTCAAAAGGCAACGTTCTTACCATGACCCACAAGGCCCCACAGAGCCTGGTCCCACCCGTGCAGCCCACCTCCAGCCCTCATCCCCTCCCTCCCCCCATCCTGAACTGCACCTCAACTGACCGGCTTCCCAACTGGGACCCAAGCTCACCAGGCCTCAGGAACGCTGCACTTGCCGGCCTCCGCGGAACGGTCTCCTGGGACCGCTCTCCCTCCTGACTTTATGTCCCTGACGCCCCACCCAAACCAGCTGCGCTCACCCCTTTCCTCCATCAGTGGCCCTTCGCCTCATTACTGCCCGGCAAATTAGACCTGTTTACCACCCACTAGAACGCAAGTTCCCAAGAGCAGGGACTTGTACGTATTGATTATCCCGAAGTGATCAGAACAACGCCTAGCAGAGATGCTCACTGAATTGAGCATACTGTTATTTAAATGAGGAAAGAAAAACTACTGTAATCCCTTGATTACTGAATATTTGGTTTTATGTGCTTTTCAGAAAACCATAGAAGGACTTTTTTGTTTAGTTAAAGGACAATTTTTCACAAGAGCAAAGAAGAACAAACCCTGTAGTCATCCCACTACCACAATGCTCACCCTCCTCCCCAGCACTGGGACTCCACCTCCGTGCCAACAGAGGAAAATTTAAAGAAGTGAAATGTAGGCAGCCATCAAAATGATGAGTAAATGGATTACTCATGAATTCAAAGAAATATGTGTGGAATGTTAAGTTAAAAAAGCAGTGCCCCCTCAATGTTCATAGCAGCACTCTTTACAATAGCCAAGACATGGAAACAACCTAAGTGTCCACTGACAGATGAATGGATAAGAAGATGTGGTATATATCAATATATACAACGGAAAATTACTCCACCATTAAAAAAAAGGAATGAAACAATGCCATTTGCAGCAACATGGATGAACCTAGAGATTATCATACTAAGTGAAGTAAGTCAGACAAAGACAAATATCATACGATATCACTTATATGTAGAATCTAAAAAAATGATACAACTGAATTTATTTAAAAAACAGAAATAAGACTACAGACATAGAAAACAAATTTATGGTTACCAAAGGGGAAAGCAAGGAGAGGGATAAACTAGTAGTCTAGGATTAGCAGATACAAACTACTATATATAAAATATAGGTACTACTGTATATAGCACACCAAACTACATTCAATATCTTGTAATAAACTGTAATGGAAAAGAATCTGAAAAAGAATATATATATATATGACTGAATCACTTTGCTGTACACCACAAAGTAATGCAACATTATAAATCAGCTATACTTTGATTAAAAAAAAAAAGCAGTGCCCAAGATAGTTTATATAGCCACGGGTTTTAATTATTTTAAAACAGACATTTTAAAATAATAAGGAAAGAAACTGTTTCTTAGGTTCATTTTTCAGCAAAAGCATTAATTTTTTAAAAACTTGAAGTGTTTTTTTTTTTTTTTATTTTTTTGCGGTACGCGGGCCTCTCACCATTGTGGCCTCTCCCGTTGCGGAGCACAGGCTCCGGACGCGCAGGCTCAGCGGCCATGGCTCATGGGCCCAGCCACTCCGCGGCATGTGGGATCTTCCTGGACCGGGACACGAACCCGTGTCCCCTGCATCGGCAGGCGGACTCTCAACCACTGCGCCACCAGGGAAGCCCTTGAAGTGTATTTTAATACTCATTATAAAACAAGTTCTAAACTTCCTAGAGGATTCATAAGTTGTTTTAAAGTATTAATATGACATGGAAAGTTGGGCAGGATTGAGTAGAGAATAAAAGTGAGATATTAAAACATTTAATCATACATATATGAAGAGAAAAAAGAAACCTTAGTATGTCACAAGTTTCTACTGTTATAAAAATGGAAGCTGCTATCAGCTATGGCTTTGAGTTATAAATACCCGAGACATATACACATATTAGCTTCACTGCACTCAAGAGTTACAGGAATAGACTTAATCTGGACACTAAGAGTCCAGTTTTTAGTTGTAAAGAGCATGCCATTTAATTTGCCTTTTTAGTCATCTCATAATTTTTATCTTTGAACTCATGCTCCTAAAATATTCGTCAGCTTTTAATAATGCAAAACCTTTTAGTCCTAATAATATTCTTACTTCAATTTGAAATGAGACATACAAACACAGAATCTGTAGCCTATCACTCAAAGTAATAAGGCTCCAATTCTAACCTACACTCACAATCCTCTCCATGAACCCTGAATCCCAGGCAAACTGAAATATCCCCTGTCCCCTCCACCTGCTCCCTCCACCAGAAACCAACCCCTTCCTACTCAGGATTACAGCATCCCACGACTCAGTCTGTCTCTACCTCCTCTACCTGCATATGGGTGTGATTGCCTCCTCCCATGAAGTCCGGTAGCCTTTGTACCTTTTACTCTTGCACTGGGTCCTGTATTAAAGCTATGTACGTATATATTTTCATAATCTCTCTTACTAAGCTGTAGATACCCTGAAGGTGGGGACCAAGTTTATTAATGCTGTAAATGACAGTCATGGTTTCAAGAAAGCCCAGAAAAACCTGATTCATAGAGTTAGAATGCAAAGAGCCCAACACCCTTATCTGATACACTCATTTAGCCCATCAACAAACATTTCTAAGCTCATCCTAGAGCTTACTTCTCACTGAAAGTTTCACTGAGCAGGGCAGTGGTGGCACATTTGTTGTAACTGCTGCCATCTCCCCCTCTGGAACCTCCCTAGAGCAGGCACTGCTAAAAGACCATCAGGATACCTCCCCCAGCCTCAGAATCCTTCTTGAGACATTGCTGCAAGCATAGCAGTTCATAGCTCCTTTGCAGGTTTTACAGGAAGACTTGTTCCAAGGCCATTTTCTATACTGAACCAAATGCCGGCTTCCTGTCACTTCCTCCCACTGGATTTCAGGAACAATACACGAGTGACTACACCCTTCTGTTGCACACCCTGTCTTCCAGATTTTAAAGACTACTTTTGTAATTTTGTTCCCTGTGTAGAAATCCAACTTTTGTGGAGTCCTCTTTAAGGAGTACAAAATCACAAATTCAAAATTAAGTACAAGGTTTTAAAAGATGTCGTGAAACTGAGAGGCCTTAAAGCTTAAACTCGGAGTCTGTGGGAAACCCTGCACTCACCATGGAATCAACCAACTGGAATTTAACCCCAGCTTCACTCCTAACTACTTGTGTGAAGCTAGGCAAGTTATTTAACCTAAGTTTTCGTTTTCTTGTTTATAAAATGGGAATGATACCTCCTTCCTCAGAGGACTGCTATGAGAATTACATGAGACTCTTGAATTTCCATTAACGCCAACAAAATTCATTAAAGTTTTTTTATATTGAAGTATAATTAACATATCATATTGTATTAGTTTCAGGTGTACAAAATGATACAATGTTTGTGTACACTGCAAAACAATCACCACAAGAAGTCGTTACCACCTGTTACCATACAATGTTACCAAAACATTTTGTGTGTGTGTGATGAGAATTTTTAAGTTATACTCTCTTGGCAACTTTCAAATATGCACTACAATATTATCGACTATAGTCATCATGCTGTACATTACATCCCAATGACTTATTTTATAACTGGAAGTGTGCACCTCAAAATTCATTTACTGTGTAATTCATTCTGAGTCGGGTGGGGCCAACTAAAACCCTTCACAGGGGCTGGGAAATGTGTACCACTAGCCTCTTGAATCATTACAGTGTCTATTATATTGTTTTTAGTATGAATTAATTAGGATATCCCATATATTGGGGACTTCTCAGAAGTGGCATACTTATTTTTGGGGGGGTTCTTTGGTGGTAGAATACACATAACCTAAATTTACCAATAGTGACATTTAGTACATTCACAATGTTGTACAACCATCCACACTATCCAGTTCAAAAATTTCACTACCTGAAAAGGAAACCTGTACCCATCAAGTAGTTATTCCCCATTCTCCCCTCTCCCCAGCCCCCGGCAATCACCAATCTGCTTTTTGTCTCTTACGAATTTGCTCTAGAACTTTTGTATGAATGGAATCTTACAATATGTGGCCTTTTAATCTGGCTTCTGTCACTTGGCATGTTTTCAAGGTTCATCCATGTTGTAGCATGTGTCAGTACTTCATTCTTTATGACTGAATAACACCCTACAGTATGGATATACTATATTTTGTCTATCAATTCATCAGCTGCTGGACATTTGGGTTGTCTCCACCTTGTGCCTGCTGGGAATAATGCTAAGATTTTGTATGAGCATATGTTTCATTTCTCTTGAGGAGACATCTAACGAATGGAATTGCCAGGTCATAAGGTAAACTGTATTTTGAGAAACTGACAGACTCTTTTCCAATGCAGCTGCTCCATTTTACATTCCCACCAGCAATGCACAAGGGTTCCCATTTCTCTACATCTCTGCCAACACATGCTATTGTCTCTTTGATTACAGCTGCTGTGGGGTGTGAAGTGGTATCTCATGTGGTTATGATGTGCAAATCCCTAATGGCTAATGGTGTTGACCATCTTTTCATGTGCTCCTTTGTCATCCTTACTTTTTTTTTCCCTTCAATTGAGGGATAGCTAATTTACACTGGCATCCTTACTTTTAATAATTTTAAGGCATCCAGACCAGGAAAGAGTACCTAAGGAAGTGCATTTACTTCCAAGTGGCTGAAGACCAAAAACATTCAGAACCCCATGTGCGCTAACAAGGAATCTACCACGTCCCCCCCGCCAAGGCTGTCACTCTCCTGCAGCACGCCCATGTGCTTAGGAACATGTGGCCGGCCGGGTCAAGGCAGGCCTCACCCGCACCACGATTCCAACTACACCTGTCTCCGCCGTGTCCCTCTCCCTTTAACTTCGTTGTCCTCCCCCCTCAACCTACTGCAGGGGCCATACCCTTTGCTGTGTCTGGTGCCTCTGACCAGAGCCACTCTTTCTTGCTGTGAAGTCCCTTCCCCTATTTGTGTGTTAGAACTTTGTGTTTTTGTTTGACTCCTAATTTCAGGCCCAGCATAGTGCCATGAATAGAGTAAGACATTTGTGAGAGGGCATTTGTGAGAGGATGCGGGTAGCTCTCATGACTGACGTGAATGACGACAGAGGCGGTCACGAGGCAGAGCCCTCAGGCCCCTGCCTCGTGGAGACCTGGACAGTTGCTGCGGCCCCCTGACCGCTGTTCTTTGGCCACAGCTGAGAGCCTGAGAATAAGGAGTCCTAGCCTCTCCCCATCCGGAATTGACAGGACACATGATATCCTTTGAGGAGAAAAAGACCAATTTAAATAATTGTGAAAACTGGGTTTAAACAAGATAATTTTCCCTTCACACACTTTAAAATTCAAAGATTTAAGAGAACGGGCAAGTATCATAAAGTGCATTGAAAAATAGGTAATGACATTTCAGACTGACATTCAGGATGTGCCCATCATGCCGTCGTCAGGAAGCATTAAATGTTAAAATGACTCATCTTGATTTGACATCTTAGCTTTTATACCGGTAGTTTTTACTAATTATAATACATCATCTGCACGTATGGTTACTTCAAAGCTGGGAGAAGGAATGCTTTTCTTATAATGACTTCTGTAGGGAGGTACAATTTACAACACAGAACATCCTCTCACAGTTTTAGAAATTTATATAAACTTATACCAATATGCCTAGATGATATATGGACTTATATGGTATGTGCTTATATAGATGTTATAAATTATACATTTATAAATTATAAGCCTATCTTTCTCTACAGTTAGATCTTTTTTTGCTCCCAAAGAGGTGCCACCTGAAAATTGAAATGGCAAGTCATTTGCAAAGTTGGAATAAATGGTCATGTAATAAATGCTCCTAATACAAAATACAAACTCTTGATTATATCTGATAAAAACACAAAATACAGAATCATACTCACATGATGAATCAGTTTCAGACTATATGATGGTTCACTATTTAACACAACGTTTTATCTGCTGAACTATAATGGACAGGACAATCTGACTGCCATAAAATAAATCACATGAGAAAAAGCCCATCTTTTCGACATGTAGAAAATTAAATCAGCGTAACAGGCCACACAGCTGGCAGACTACCTGAGCTCAAATTAACCAGCCGTTAACCAGCTGGGTGACTTTGGCAAGTTATTTAACTCTCTTTGAACCCCAGTTTCCTCATCTGTAAAATGAAAATAATAATAATAGTACCCACACTTCAGAGAGCTATCACGATGAGTACAGGAGTTAATATGCATACGTCGGGTACAATGTTAACCAAATAAAATAAATTCCCTACTAACTGTTTCCTATTTTTGCGGAAAGGATTTTAATCTCTTTAAAGTGAGCCTTGGGCTTCCCTGGTGGCGCAGTGGTTGAGAGTCCGCCTGCCGATGCGGTGGAC
>NW_020173230.1:947587-947855 GCF_003031525.2 Neophocaena asiaeorientalis asiaeorientalis
GGGGGAGGGGCCACAACGGGGGGGGGCCTGCGTACCGAAAAAAAAAAAAAAAAAAGTGAGCCTCACCTGCAACTAAAAGATAAATGGTTTTGGTCAACAACAACTGCTTTGACTCAACTTAGCTCTCTCATTGACTCTGGCATGAATTCTTTTATTTTATCTAGACCTTAGGAATCTATTCATGATATTTCTCTGAATGAATAACATTTAAAAATTTTTTCACGTATTGTTTTCTCTTTTTTTTTTTTTTTTTTTTTTTTTGGGTCGG
>NW_020173230.1:947904-964083 GCF_003031525.2 Neophocaena asiaeorientalis asiaeorientalis
TTCTCTCTGTTGTGGCCTCTCCCGTTGCGGAGCACAGGCTCCGGACGCGCAGGCTCAGCGGCCATGGCTCACGGGCCCAGCCGCCCCGCGGCATGTGGGATCTTCCCAGACCGGGGCACGAACCCGTGTCCCCTGCATCGGCAGGCGGACTCTCAACCACTGCTCCACCAGGGAAGTCCTTTCTGCTCTTATTTTTAAGACCCAAGACTGTCAGGTTGGATTTTGAGTGTCAACAAGACAAAACTATAATAAATATATATTGTTTAATTGCATGACCAATGAACACTCTATCAATAACAAAAGAAAGCCTATGATTTTCTAGGTTCCCTGATGGTGAGGAGATAAAATCTTCTGTTGTGATCAATTTAAGAAACTGGCCCAAACAATTTAACAGATGATTCAAAATAATGTGGGCTTCCCTGGTGGTGCAGTGGTTAAGAATCCACCTGCCAATGCAGGGGACACGGGTTCAAGCCCTGGTCCGAGAAGATCCCACATGCCACGGAGCAGTTAAGCCCGTGTGCCACAATTACTGAGCCTGTGCTCTAGAGCCTGCATGCAACAACTACTGAGCCCGCGTGCTGCAACTACTGAAGCCCGCACACCTAGAGCCCGTGCTCTGCAACAGGAGAAGCCACCACAATGAGAAGCCAACGCACCACAAGGAAGAGTAGCCCCCGCTCGATGCAACTAAAGAAAGCCTGGGCACCACAACGAAGACCCAATGCAGCCATACATACATGCATACATACATACATACATAAATAATGTAATAGCTGGCTGAATTGGAACATAATAACACAGTCTAAATTTATGTAATGCTGAGGTCCTTATACCTCACAGGAAATTTGTCAACTCCCTGAAGAAAGTCCCCTGTTATTCCTTGAGAAATAAGTGAGAACAAGCTTTATTTTTCTATGGTTTAAAGATGAAAAAACTGGTTCAAAGTTTCTTTTGAATATTTTGCCAAAATATTTTCCCCTGACCATTTCTGTTTTCCCTTTCCACCATTTCCACATTTCCTAAGTCTTAAAAAATAAACGTCATTTGATTTAGGGGCGAAACTGGAAGCTTTAGACAAATTTCAGTTTCCTCTTTTAAATGAGCACTGTTCCTTGAGTTGAACTGTGTATCTGTGATAAGGATTTATGTGCATAGCTACAGGTACACACCCTGACGACCTGAGTCACATGAATTATTATTCATATGACTTACTATTTAACAAACACAGTGGATTAAAATATTTTACCTGCCAAATCCTGACTACAGAGCTCTGGTCTTTGGCTTTGCATTTGTCTGTTCGTTTGTTTCTCCCAACAGGGCAAGGCGGTGTCGCCCCAGAGCTGCTTACATGCTGTGGTTATTGGGATCATGCTGTTAATGTGTGTTAAACCCAAGCACTTAGTAACAGACTACAGGAATGATCCTGGAAAGTATAGTCTTAAACCCAAGCACTTAGATCGCAGATGGTAAGGAGCTGCTTTTTCTTTGGAGAAAAGGATATCAAATCCCTCACACGATGGCTCCGTCCTGAGTGACTTAAGCAACTGGATGACCCTAAAGGCTTTCTGCTGTCAAGTAAGGGCCTGCAAGGGGGCCGGGTTGTAAACAGTTCAGGTCTCCTCTGTTGCAACCGCTTAGCTCTGCCAGTGTAGCTGCAGACAACACATGAACAAGTGGGCACGGTCGTGTCCCAATAAAATTTTAGTTTCAAATCGGTGCTGGCCAGCCCCTTGGCTCTTGTTTGCTCAGTTAAGGTACAACTGATAAAAGGTGATGCTTTAACAAAGCGAATTTGAAGGCTACTTCAAAATATATGCTAATTCTTACTGTAATCGTCTAGTGGTTCAGCGCATTTAGCATAAAAATGACTAAAATTTGGCAGTTCTCTTGAATCATTAGAATTTTCCTATTACTTTCAATTATAGTTGAGAAAAAGCAATGACACATTTCCTCAATATTCTCTATAATAGGAGAACAGACTCTATTCATAAAGGACCTTTTGTTTTCAAGAGCAAACCATTAGGAATGACTCCTGGGAAAAGGATGTGTATCTAGCCTATTTATAGAAAATTAAAACCTGCCATTATTTAAGTTTTAGATAATTAGAAGAGCTTACAAATTTTAGACATTTAAAGATATTTTCCATAAAGTCTGAGTCACTTTCCCTGCAAAACTGGCAGAATACCTTTATTAGTATGGATATGACAGAAAATAAAGGAGCATTTCATTTGCACATTCTAAATATTTTACAAGAATTTTATCAAATGGTAAGTCATATTCCATCAACTATTTTTATTTTCTAAGAATTAAACATATTTAAATGAGAGAAGCTCCACCATTGCTTGGCATTTCTACTTTTCATTTCTTGGTGACTTCCAATGGCAAAACTTTTACACCTCCATAGGTGACCCCAACATGGAAGAGAACAATGAGATGACAATAATAAAACCCATACAGAAATATTTCCACATGAATGAGAATCAAGAGGCACAATAAAGCATCAGCAGAATTAGACTGTCAAGAACTTCAAACTGGGACTTCCCTGGTGGCGTGTTGGTTAAGAATGCCTGCCAATGCAGGGGACATGGGTTCGAGCCCTGGACCTGGAAGATCCCACATGCCACGGAGCAACTAAGCCCACGTGCCACAACTACTGAGCCTGTGCTCTAGAGCCCGCGAGCCACAACTACTGAGCCTGCATGCCACTACTACTGCAGCCTGCGTGCCTAGAGCCCATGCTCTGCAACAAAGAGAAGCCACTGCAATGAGAAGCCCGCATACCACAACAAAGAGTAGCCCCCACTTGCCGCAACTAAAGAAAGCCCACACACAGCAATGAAGACCCAACGCAGCCAATAAAGAAAGAAAGAACTTCAAACTGCATTGATAATAAAAAGAATCAAAAGAGAAAAACAAAACTTTATTAAAAGTTGATTGGCAAACTCAATAATAAAAAGACAAATAACCCAAGTAAAAATGGGCAAAGGATCTGAATAGACATTTCTCCAAAGATGATATGCAATGACCAGTAAAAAGATACTTGACATTAACCACTAGGGAAATGTAAATCAAAACTCAAAGGAGGTAGTACCTCACACTCACGAGGATGGCTATCATCAAAAAGACAGACAATAACAAGTGTTAGCAAGGACTTAAAGAAGTTGGAACCCTCAGACACTGCTGGTGGGAATGTAAATGGTGCATTCACTCTGAAAAACACTCTGGCAGTTCCTCAAAGGGTTAAATTTAGAGTTACCATATGAGCCGGCAATTCCACTCCTAAGTATATACCCAAGAGACAGAAAAACGTATGTACACACAAAATTTGTACATGAATGTTCACAGCAGCAGTATGTTTTAATAGCTAAAAGGTAGAAGCAACCTAAATATCTATCAACTGATAAAACAGATAAACAAAATGTGGTATATCTATACAATAGGATATTATCCATCCATAAAAAGAAAGGAAGTACTGCTACATGTTACAATGTGAATGACCCTTGAAATCACTCTGCTAAGTGAAAGAAACCAGTGACAAAAGATCACATATTGTATGATTCCATTTATGTGAAAAATCCAGCAAAACCAACTCTATAGGAGACAAAATACATTAATGGTTAAATACGACTGGAGTTGGGGGTGACTGGGAGGTGACTGCTAATGGGTATGTGATTTCTTTCTGGAGTGAGGAAAATGTTCTAAAGTTGACTGTGGTGATAATTTAAAACTTTGTGAATATACTAAAAACCACTCAACTATTCGCTTTAAACGGGGCAATTGTACTATATGTTAATCAGATCTCAATAAAGCTATTAAAATGATAAAAATTAATTCACAGATTTCAAAAGAACTAAATAGAACTTATAGTAATGAAAAAGAATGACAAATTGAAATGTCAACAGAATAAAAAAAGTAGAAAATAAAAAAATTTAAAACGCCATTTACAATAGGACAAAAATGTCATAAGTATCTAAAACTGTATAAAATGTATACACATGTATAAAAACGTGCAAGACTTCTACAATGGAAATTACAAAATAGTGCTAACAGAAATTAAAGAAGTCTCAAGTAATTAAAAGGATATACCATCTTCGTGGATTAGAAGGTTGAGTCAGTTCTCTCTAAACTCATCTATAGATTCACTCTATAGTCAAAAATCCAAGATTTTTTTTTTTAGTGAGAATTGACAAGCTGATTCTAAAGAACGTGTACATGCGGAAGTCCTATAATAGCTAAGACAATCTCAAATAAGACCTACTTACTTTACTTGATATCTCCTACTAGATATCAAGATTTATCATAAAGTTACAGTAATTAAGACAGTGTGGTGTTGCTGCAAGGACTGCAGATAGAGCACACAGACAGCAAAGTGTGTAGGTGTGTTGCCTCCCTGTTTCCCAGCGACAAACCCATGTGATGTGTTACAAATATGAATAATTGAGAGAGGAAGTACAGCAAAGACATTAAAAGTGGTAACAATGACTGTAAATGGAGTTACAGAAGAAATACCTGCCTGTGGGAACGTCAACACTGCTACTGTTTGAGAGACCCTGGATGTACAGCCACAAGAATGGAGTGAAGCCCAGAATCATCAACATAATTGAGGAAAACGGTTGTGGTGAAAAGGATGAAGGTGTTTCCGAGAAAGTGATACCAGCCCAAAAAACTTCACATTAAAGGAACTCTCAAGGCTATCTCACAACATTGAAATCACCGAGGATAAAATGCTGGAAGCTGATCCAAGCTTAAAAGGAGCATGACAATTTGCAAAAGCATATTGTATCTTAAGTTATACAAGAAGGCGACAAGAGTTGTTGAAACGACTCAAGTTTTTTACAAATAAATAAAAATGCTTTAACTATCAGTGTTTCTAATGCTTTAAAGTACTGTGTACTAAATAAATATTTTATTTTTTCCATTTCCTTACACATTTATAACTGAAAGTGAGAGAGTTTTTAATGTTTCTGGCAAACATTTTTAAAGGTCACAGGACAATCATAATTTTCCCCATTGATTATTAAGATGGCTTTGCATGGTTTTAACTTGTATGGTCATCTTTGTGGTCCTACCTGTATTTAAAATTAATGAGTTAAATGTATCATTTCAGAAATTAGAAAAAGAACAGCAGAATAATCCCAAAGATAGTACAAGGAAGAAAACAAGTAGACATTAATGAAATAGAAAATGAAGATACAATGGAGAGAATTGAAATAATTTGTTCTTGAATAATCAAGCAAAAATGTATATTCTTACAAACGTATCACCTACTTTATGGAAGAGAATAATGTCAATGAAAAAAAATTGGTACTGATTTTTGAATTCTCAGATACTTGTGAACACATGAAGCGGCAACAGAGAGGCATCTTTCTGGTCTGTGAAACTTTAGAAAACACAAGGCACATTATCTCATTTCATCTTCAAACAACCCAGAACGTGTTGCTGTCCTCTCCCTTAGTCCTGCCGACCCCTCATAAGGTGGCGTGTTGCCCAGGGTGTAGGCTGACAGCGGCACTGTACCAGCACAAGCTTTACTGAGCACCTCTCAGGTGCTGGGCAGTCGCAGGGGAAAATAAGACCTGGCCTGGCCGCCCTGTCCTGGGTCACAGGATCGTTCCCAAGCAGCACCAATGCCGCCTACCATCCTCTCGCAGAGGTCACGACCTCCACAGCCCTTGCTCTGCCTTGCTTGGCTGCAGAGCACATGGCTAAGGACACAGGACCCAGTGCGGTTGCCATGGAGGTTATCTCACCACCATGCAGAAGGCTGTGACTGCCAAGTTTACCCTATGGTCTACCAGCCTGCCCAGGGAAACGCGGGGCGAGCATCCACCCTGCATACCTCGGAGGAAACATCTATCCACGAGGCTCCTGAGGATGAGATGAGGCAACACACGAAGGACCCGGCACACAGCACGCACTTAGTGAGACCTGAGTTTCTATGTGAAGCACAGCTGTACAAAAGTCAAGCAATACGTGTAAGAAGGCATACATATGTAAGTAAAACTTCTGTTAGTTCCATCTTCCTCAACCCTGTAACACCTGGTGTTTACGGTCAGGACCCCAGTGAAGCCACCATTTCTGAGGGGGCCAGTGAGCTCCAATCACCACACCTGCCAGCCCCTCCCCAGTCTTCAGCTGCTCTGACACCAACGATTCCCTCTCATCTCCTTCTTGAAAAGGTCCCCGTCGTGGGCTTCCTGTTTTCTTCCTCTTCAGCAACCTGTGATTGGCTGCCTCTTTCCTTTCCCTTCGCCTCAGTGAAGTGCAGTGAGTGCAGAGGTGAAGAGCTCAGATCCTCAAGTCGGACCACCTGCTAACTGTGTGAGCCAGGCACACACTTCACCTCTGGGTCTTACGTGGAAAACGGAGACAGTGGAAGTGCCTGCACCCACATCTGTGCAGGATGGCTCTGAGGACTAAATGAGATGCTGAACTAAAGGCCCTGTCAGGCACTGGGTCCTGTGCCCGAGGAGAGCAAGCACTCAATGTTGGCTCTTAGGCACACACTCACTGGAAGAAAAGCCTGGAAAGAAATATGGCAGTGATGAAAGAGGCTGTGAGACCGTGCAGGTACGTCAGCAGAGAGGAAGATGAGAGGAGGAAAGAAAGGAGAGAGAAGCGGAGGCAGGGAAGATGCCCCAAGAGTTTGTGATGAAAAGATACCCAACGGCTTGAGCAGAAAAGCAAAAGGACAGAAAAACAAAAACTACCCCACATCCCTAATTCATCTTCTGTGCTTGGGAGTCCCACTTCCCAAATAGGAATAGACTGGGAAGGATGGCTGTGGTCTACTGGAGAAACAACAATCATAAATAGAGTGTGAAGTACACACACGATAGTAAAACCACACAACCCACGTGGGAGAAAAACACTATCCCAATCAGAGACACAAGCAAAACGCAGCAGCACTTTGCAGCTCACAGCACAGCTAACGCAGTAACGCGTGTTAAGTCCTTTCCTTTCACTGAAAGCCATTGAAACAAGACCTCTGATAACCAGAGCTGGCTGACTGGTGGCACCATCGGGTGTCCTCCTAACAGCTGTGCCCTCTCCCCCTCGATGTATCCCTTGGCCAACCATGCCTGGGAATAGTGCTGCTGGGTCATGGGCGTGTGATCCAAATCAGGCCAGAGAGAACAAGAGGGTGTGTGCTGGGGCTCCTGGGAAAAGGTTTCCTCCTCTGTAAAGCGTGCTCCTTCCTGCTTCTGGACATAGTGGGAAGAGGGAGGGTGTGATGCCTGAGACTCACAATGGCAGGGCAGCCACCTTGGTACCATGAGGAGCTGGGCTTTAGGACGAGAAGAAAGAGAGAAAGAACCAGAGTCCTTAGTAATGATTAACCAAGAACCCCTGCTCCTGGCCTTCTTATGTGGGATAATAAACATCCTTATTGCTTACACCACTGTTAGTCGGGTGTTTTGTTACTCGTGGGCAAGAGCATCTTAAATGGTTCACACAGCACTGGGTGAGCTGATGCCGAAAGAGGGATCTCAAAATGAAAACACCCATAGCTAAAAGTCAGAAATGGTACTGCTGCAGCCCTGTGCTACTAACAGAGGCCGACCCAGAAGACAAAAAGTAAAAGGCTAATCAACACACACACACACACACACACACACACACACACACACACACACACACACCTTTTCTTTCCTCTAAAGTGAGAAGAGACTGAAATGTTTAGCTTTGCCACCCTGATTTACATTAATAATTTATTTGGCCAAGTTTTCCAAGTTGAATCCTCACTACAAATTTCTATGAATTAAGTAAATATTTTTAGCCAGAGGGTATTCTCCTCCCAAGGTAAAAATTTTAAACGGAAAATTGTATAACTATAGGATACTTTTTGCGGGGGTGGGGCGTGGGAAAAGAAAGCCTTTTCAGAGATAATACTCTTCAGGAATGAAAAATTTGAAATGATTCATAATCTTCACATATGTAATACCCCTTCAGTTTTTAACAAATGGAATTTGTAACATAAGTTTCATAATAAAGTATGAAGACCAATACCAAAATGTCAGTAACTAGATCAGAAAATCTTCTTGAAAAACAAGAAAGGTACAATCAACTTTAGGTCTCTCTTTTTTCTATGAATTGTCCAGTGCTCTTCCATACAGGTATTTAAACAGATATAGGGTAGTATTTTAGTCTAAACTTTAACAACAAAATAAAAAACTAAGCAAATCAAAAGAAGTAAATGTCAGGTCTCCAAAAGCAACTCCTACTAGGATTGCACTTTATCATGGAATGGCTGCAAATGAGTAGGAAATTAACTACATGATAGAGTGAATATAAGCAAAAGGACAACTTGGAACAAAAATGGCAGCAAGTAATTTCCATTCCCTCTGAATGAAATACAAACACATGAAAGAAACTGCACCATTGCAACATATTTTCCTTACTGAAACTGAAATTTTAAGCTCGTGTTTATAACAACACGGTTGCTGTGGAAACAGCTGATTCAACATTATGAACCCACAGCTGAATCAAATAAGGTGTGGAACAGAAGTCTTATTTAAACAGTGGCAAGAATCATAAAACATTAAAAAGGCAAACTGAATGACGGTGAGTCAAAGCGCCGTATGTTTTAACATAAGGGTCATACTTCTTTTTCCCCTGATGCCTGACACAAATAGGCTGTTTCTTTTTAATTTAGTTCTATTTTTGGAACCCTATAATCACCCCAATCATCCCTCAAATGTCCTAAATTTTACTATCTGCTTCTGTCTACATAACACAGTGTGTATTTTATTAAACTGATCCACTTTGGACAGAGTTACTATAGTTCAGACCTTGCCAGAACAACAGAATACAAGTCAGGGCTTTGAAATTTTCTACACGTAACTGATTCTATTCAGTATCGCAGTACTGACTTATTCATCACCCAGCATCACTTCAGGCTTAGCTTTTGCCTACAGGTTTCAAGACTATGAACTCTTCCGGTACAAAAGCTGTCAGAGAATGTTAACGAGCGCCCAGATCCACTGCAGACGCAGCAGCCCAGCCCCCAAACCCAGAACCATCATCACACCTTGAATTTGTTCCTTGGCTTTTATGGGTCAGTTAGGAGTTTCCCAAGCAATCCTGAAAACCCTCAAGACACTTATCATACGAATGGTGTGAATTATTTGAACCTTAAACATATGCGCCTTTGCCCCTCTGCTTCCCTTTCAACGTTTTAATTGGAGAGGAACACACATTTCTTTAAACACACACTTTACCAATCCTTTCCTCTGGTTTTCTGAACCTTTCAAATTCTGACAAACATTTTAAACTCTGAAATGTTACCCTCTGTCAAGTAAAACATATTTAACAAGTTATTAAAATGATGGTTATGTGTGGGACTATTTAAAAAAAAAAAAATCCACCTTTCCCTGCTTCGGAGAGGGTACAGTGAACCGGCTCTGTAAATAGAAGCCTTGGTGCTGCCGAGGGTGCGGCTGCCCTCGCCCTCCGCGTGTGCACAGGGGATCGATTCATACCAGCAAAACCGGAAAAATCACAACCGAGAGCAACTGTGGAAGCAGCGACAGCCAAGAGCAGAACGTAAAGGGGCTGGACTCTCTGCAAGGTGAGTCACAGGAAACGCTCTGCCAGAGGCCGGAGGCTGCGTGCACATCCCCTTCAGTTAAAAATGTGGCTCAAGGCTCCCCCGGCTTCACGCTTCAGGGATCAGCAGGGAACGAGAGCCCAAACCTCAGAGGCAGAAGCCCAGTTCCTAGTGGCCTGCCCTTAACTAAGCCTCCACTTTGGACAGACCACGGAGGAGTCAATCACCGCAGAGGTGAACAAACCCGAGTGCTGGGCTAGCCCTCTTTTCCATTCTGGTTCCGGGCCACTTTGTATGTTCTCATCAGGGCTTGCAGGACAAAGGCTCCGGAACCGCGCTCAAGTTGGGTGTATATGTAACGGACGGTCAGCTCACCCAGCTCTGTCGACACAGGGGACCCGCTGGCAATCTCACCGATCTTGGCCACTCCATCGTAGTAGGCTTTTCCCGCCAGAGTCATAGCTAGACAGGGAAGGTGACACACACAATCATCACTTACACATGGAAAGGAGGAAACGACACAGAGGTTTTCTTCCAAACACCCCGGAGTCCCTCGCGGCTGAGGCAAGCGTGGCTCTCAAGGGGGCAGGGCTTGAGCTAGCGAGCTGTGCCAGGGGCAGAGGTCCCTCCACTGCACTCCTGCAGGCCCCCCACCCACCGGAAAGCCCTCACGGGATCCTCGCCTCCGACCAGCCCTGGGGAACCTTCAGCAGCGGCAGAGGCTGGGGGTCCGGAGAAGGTTCTGCCTGCTCCTCAGGCCAGCTCCAGAGGGGATATGTTCCTAACACGGAATTGGGGCTGGAACACATCCACTGCAGCAAGCTGGTCATTCTACAGCAATACAGGTCTGCAATACTGTTAGCTAGAGGGGCTTGTGTGGGCTTGTCTAGGTGCCTGGGCCTTCTATGGCATTTTTACTTTTTCTATTGAAAAAGATATTCTGAGACACAAGCAACTACCATACTTGTTGCCAGGAGAGAAATCTATGAAATCTGAAATACATTATCATTTCAAAAAAAAAATGAAATTACCTGAAAAATAACTGAATGCTCTGCTTTTCTTTCTGCTCTTTTTTGGCAGAGACAGGAAAACTCTTACTGCTATACAAGCTGGATTCTAATTATCTTAAAAATCACATTTCTCCTTTCAAACTGATTCTGAAAACTACATTATAAGGTACAGAAATATGCTTCTGATTTGTTTTTCTTTTCCTTTTTTTTCCCCTTTCCTTTTTCTTTTTTGGAGGGTGCGGGGAGGTTGTAGATGGGAGTCAGGAGCAAGACAAATCTGGGTTTGAATTCTACTGTTACTTCCAACAACATGACCTTCCTGGACAAGTTAGTTATCCTTTTTGAAACAAAGGATTTGAATCTATAAAATGCCCTAACAGTGTGAGTATTGGACAAACTAATGGAACTGCTAATACCCATTCCTTCTGTCACTTTACACAGGCTGGGTTTCAGGAGACTGAAGGTGTACAACAAGCAAGCTTTTCAATAAGATCTAGCCTATTTAGTGTGACTTTGGAGAAAATATTTTATCTTGCTCAAAGGCCAGCTTCATACACAGACATCACTTTGCCCGGGAGCTTTGGAGACCACAGGATTTGGGAGATAAAAGAGCCCTAAGCAACCCCTCTCAGGCTCTTTTCCTCTCACTAAGAAGAAAACCTGAGGCCACACCAGTTTATAATGGGTATAGTTTTTATTTTTATTTTTTTATTATTATTATTTTTTTTTTTGCGGTACGCGGGCCTCTCACTGTTGTGGCCTCTCCCGTTGCGGAGCACAGGCTCCGGACGCGCAGGCTCAGCAGCCACGGCTCACGGGCCCAGCCGCTCCGCGGCATGTGGGATCTTCCCGGACCGGGGCATGAACCTGCGTCCCCTGCATCGGCAGGCGGACTCCCAACCACTGCGCCACCAGGGAAGCCCATGGGTATTGTTTTTAAAAGATGAATTTTAAAAGGTATTTCAAGTTTTAAAAAGGTGGGGGAGGAGGTCACAGAATGAATTAATGCCCAAGTCCCGCTGAAGATACTGCAGGCCAAAAAAAGTAGTATTTTCAAGGCAAATTAATCTATTTTTGCATGTCTTGTAGAATTAAAATATTATGAAAGTTACAGCTTTTACTACATATATATACAAGTTCATGAAATCTAATGCTCTACTATACTATTGTTTCATAAGACTAAGGATAACTGTAAAGCGTAATTATAAAAAAGAGCAGTAACAAATAGCATTTATGTAAACTTTCCAAATCATTACTTAAATTAATTAATCTACCACACTACATTAAGACATAGGGTGGTGATGTTATCACCCCGTTTCACGAAGTAGAGCACAGAAGAGATATTCTGGGACATGCCCAAGGTCAATGGCGAAGCAGAGGCAGTGCACACAACCCCGGCAGTTCTAAATCATGGTGCTTTTTGACTCTTTGGTCTCAGCTAGCACTGAAAAAGAGATGACTCCACCGAAAAACAAGGTTTATAGCCAGTAAACTGTCAAGTTAATATATGTAATATTTTAGTGGGAAGATTTAAAATTGCAAGGTGCTGATAAGCTGAAAAGCAAATTAATGGGGGAGAATGGTAATACAGGATTACACAACACTTAAATAAAATTTTTGGTTTGCATCCACACATTGGAATTTTTCCATTAACTGTTGACTTATGTTTAAAACTATTTAACCTTCTTAGTCTAGTAAAATATCCTGCTTTTATGATAAAGCTGCATTAACTTAAAAATTATAATTTATCCAGAAAAAATAAACTAATATTTTCATAATTCTGTCCCCTTTTGTGGATATATTAGAGATTTTCTACCACTTACTGTTTTAAGGAATGAAGCTTATTAATTTTTAGTGGTTGATCAACTACTTCATCAAGCTAAACTACACATTTCTACCAGAAAAACTTTCCTTAAAGTATCAATATGATTTCAATAGGTTACAGTTCTGCTCAAAAGCCTTCAATGGCCTCCCACTGGCCACAGGGTAAGCCTGTCACACTCCACAGAGTTCATCGTAGATTTTTACAGTCATGGCCTTCAATGAATCACACCTCCCGGAATTCCCAGGTGGTATAATTGTCTAGGATGCTGAGTGGCTGTTTGGTCATGTGACTTGCTTTGGCCAATGGGGTATGAGCAGGCATAACTCCCACGGGGCTTGTACTCTTGGGACAGCCAGCTATGCCTGAGAGAGGAAGTGAGCTCAGCCCCAGTCCACTGCAACTGCAGAGTCCCAGGAGTACAGACAACTGCACTGCCTTTACAGGACGACTGAAAATAATGAACTATTGTTGTCTTAAGCCACCAAGCTTAGAGGCAGTTTGTTATGCGGCAATAGGTAACAGATGCTGCATCCAAATGCATTCATAGCAGGACCTTATTCCACCTTATGTTTTACTGTTCCCTCACAGTTCTCACCCATGCTAGCGTGGACCCCTGGTCTCGGCTTGGATGCTGTCTTTTCTGCCTGAAGCACTAGTAAGCAGCGTCTGCCTACTGAAACCTAACGTCTGTCAGCTGGCTCAGCTCCTACACGGCCTCTGCCTGCTCCATACTCCACCGGCCTCCTCTCAAACTCCTGGGCCGCTGCTCGGCCTATGCTCTTCATCAGCTGTGCTGCTGCGCTGGGCTATAATCTAACTGTTGACTGCACACCTGGCATCCTCGACTATACTACAGATTCTTACCAACGACTTTACACATTTTATTGAAGTTTCTCCATGGCTTCAGCCAAAAACAGATGGCCTGCAGAAATCCTGGAACACATTATGAAAGGCAGAATAGGCCCCAGGAGGTGTTAAACTGGTAGAGGCTGCTGGGGAGAAGCCCTGTTAGCAGGAGGCTAAGCTGTGGGCTCTTCACTGCGTCACCTTGTAAAACTCTGCCTCAGAGAGGCAGCTCGTGCTAGAAAGAAAAAAATCACTGCAGGTCAGAGTGATTTCCTTCCCGGGGATGGATAAAGCGATGACTTTGTGGTCTGGTGACTAGGTAATCATCAGGAGAGAGTCAGCTTCCAAAACAAGGCTCCAGTTCTTTGAAGGAGGGAGGGGGCACCCATAGAAGTCACTGGTACGGCTAGAGGGAGAGGGAGGGAAATCTCAGGCCTGCTGCATTTCCTGACACTGAACACGTCTGGCCAAGAGCACAGAGATCCAGAAGGAAGTCAACAAGCAGTTTACTTTTGCAGTGACTGAAACGATAGCTCGTCCATACTCCAAAGTCCCGAGTCTCGCCAGCACCTCCCCTTTCCTGGAGCAGGCTCACACTGAGGGTGTGAGGGCGCAGGTTTATTTTCAAAACATCATCGGGGAGCAGCCAAAGGTGGGGTATTGTGAAAGAGAGAAAGAAGAGGGGAAAAAAAGACACAAAGCTTGGTCTGAAGGTTTCTTCAAATCTCAAACCGCTGGAAACTAAATTTTCTACTTATGTTACGTGCTGGTCTTAGTGAACCAGGGTAGATGGTAAAACTGGGGTCTGAATATTTTGGGGGTGACACTTGCTACACATGGAGAATTGTTCTGACCCTGTTAGAATTTGGTGATTGTTAGCATCTTGAGTTTTCAAGGTGATCACTGATAAGGGACTTCCTTGATGGTCCAGTGGTTAAGACTTCACCTTCCAATGCAGGGGGTGTGGGTTTGATCCCTAGCTGGGGAGCTAAGATCCCACATGCCTCGGGGCCAGAAAGCCAAAACATAAAACAGATGCAATACAGTAACAAATTCAATAAAGACTTTAAAAAAATGGTCCACATCAAGGTGATCACTGATAACGTTCCCCTTTTGGGAGGGGAATGCATGTGTAGATGCACATTGGCTTCCTCAGATGAAATCTGTTCAAAACAGCAAACAACTCTGGTTCACAGAGAGACAAAAGCCAATGCCTGAGTTCATTTTAAATTAAGCACTCATTTTGAAATGAGAATCTAAGTTCAACCTTTAATTTAGATGTCTTTCCATTCAGGCTAAACATTTTATTTCTCATATTACTATCAAAAGTGATACACCCAAAGACAAGAAATTCTTCTACATAAATAAAAAGGAGAATAATTCCTATGCTTCAGGATCTTAAAATTTTAAGTACACTTTTTATATACGTTATTAGTTTACAAAGAATTTGGTGTAAAAAGTAGAAAACATGTTTATGTCAGTGATATAAAAGATTAAGCAGTGTCAAAAAGCAAAATCTGATATTTAAGATATGTCACTTTTGGTAGCCTATTATTCAACTTACTCATTTCAAGTATACTAATATCCTATCATTGCAAAGTCCTACAGATTAATTATAAATGGTTTCTACCAATTTAAAGATATTTTAAAAATTCAGTAGCAAGCATTTAAAAATAATTAAAATATTTAATGAATGGCTTTCATATGCATTCTATATTTATAAATTTAGAAAACAGACTTACCATTAACAGCTTTTTCATAATTTTTTCCTAGGTTTATTAAATTTCGTAGCCCAGGATTGAACTGTTCCATAACATTCTGACAAACAAACAAAAAAAACAAATTAATAAAATAAGCGAACAGCAGACCAAGCAATCTTTAGATGGTGTCACTGCATAGCCTAGGATACCCACATGTGCCTGATGGTACCGTCCACAAAGTCATGATTTGAAAGTAGTGAAGAGCACTTCCATCCTAACTGATGGAGTAGTGAGGTGCGTGTGACCCTGGCAGTTCCCTGCCTGCCCAGGAGCTGCCTAGAATTTACTGTAAATGAAGCAGGTAGCAGACATTCCATCTCTACAAAGTACACCCTGTGGGGGCCATGAGTCCAGAAGCTGATGCTCCCTTTTGGGTTTAGGTAAGTTAATGGCTGTCATGATAGTGCTAAGAAACAGGGGCGCATGATAGGAACTTAATTATACGGGCAGAGTTTTGGCTATCAGTAGAACAGGAATTTCCAAGAGATGTTGTTTTTGCTCTGCCTAATTACTGGGGAGGGGATGGGGGTGGGTGTTGCTGACGGCCCTAAGACATAGGCCAGCCTAGAACTTTCTTTCTAGGTGGTCACTGGCATTTTTTCCCAGCCATCAGTTCATTCATTATTCACGGAGTGTGCGGTAGGTCCTGTGCTCACAGCAGTGGAGGGGGAGACGTGGTTTCCCATTATGGACTTCATGATGCTCTATCTCTGCAGATGTCATGGTTTTCATTTTTAAAAGTGTCATTTCTATATCACCAGAGGTCATAAACATAGAGAGAAGTGCTATGACAAGTATAAAACAGGCAACTATTTAGAACATTGGCCTAAATTTAAAATGCTACCCTAAATCTGAAGTACAGACAAGAAATCATTCCTATGGGTCTCTGGCTTCGTGACCCAGAACACACGGTGACAGTATATCTGTCACACCTACAAACCATAAGGTTCACAATATGAATCATTCCAGATAGACCAGCCAAATCCCTTTACCCACCTCCCAAAATGTGTACCTTGTTTGTAGAGGACCAAGCAACAAAAAGAATAAAAAACCATACAACATCCAAAGCGGCAGATACTTGACACATGACTCTTTGGGATAAAAAGGTCCTCCATTACGAGTTAGTAGAAAAAGACTATAATAACTTTATTAGACAGTATAACGGCTTATCGTGAAAAAGAACCC
>NW_020173230.1:964343-978730 GCF_003031525.2 Neophocaena asiaeorientalis asiaeorientalis
ACAGCTTGCATTCAAGAGCTCTTTTGTATTTGCTGCCATAGTTTTGATGAATATTCTTGGCTTCTCAATTTTGGACAATAAGTACTGGATTTCTGCTATGGTAGACAACCCTACTTTCCCTTTCCCAGTCTCTCCTATATAATTAAATAACAGTTTCCTGGTAAGTCAACAGTCAAGGTTTATTATGACTTTGTAAATACTGGTCACTACAATGCAAGGAATGTAGAAGAAGTATGCTTCCTTTCTTGATATACTCTTTTTGTTTCTCCTGGGATTAATAATTGTCTCATTCCCACCCCCACCTTAGATTTTTCTATGTATCTACCTTAAATGTTTCCACACGCTCCATCGGATCTCATAGGAGCCTATCACTGTTTTTCAAATGTACAAAGCTGTCAGCTAATCTTCCATTCCATTTTTTCCCCCAGAACTTCCTCCAAGGACTCTCCGTCCTCTTACTCAGTCTGGCCTGACCGTTCCTGCCACACTGTTGCCCTTGCATGTCCCTTTCTGGTCCCCTGTGTGACAGTCTCATTAGCTGGATTCCACATCTTCCTCCTTCATTTATTTTTTTTATTTTTTATTTTTTTGCGGTACGCGGGCCTCTCACTGTTGTGGCCTCTCCCGTTGCGGAGCACAGGCTCCGGAAGCGCAGGCTCAGCGGCCATAGCTCACGGGCCCAGCTGCTCCGCGGCACGTGGGATCCTCCCGGACCGGGGCACGAACCCGTGTCCCCTGCATCGGCAGGCGGACTCTCAACCACTGCGCCACCAGGGAAGCCCCCTCCTTCTTCATTTATTGCTATCTGCTGGAGGTCATTCTCCAAGAGTGACCTAAGAAATGAAGCAGGAGGTAAATTTGAGTCCCCACATGTCTGAAATTATCTTTACTTTGACATTTAACTGGTATTTCGCTGGGCTGTGTATTACAGGTCGAAAGTGATTTTCCCTTAGGATTTTAAAGATATTGCTCCAGTCTTCAATATCCAGTTTTGCTATTGAGAAGTCGGCTGTCATTTGTATATGACTTTTTTTTTTTTGGTGGGGGGCAGGTGGTGGGAGGGGGCTTGTTTATTTCTGGAACCTTCCTCTTTATCCCTGTGCTCTGAAACTACCCAATGGCCTGTCTCAGTGTGGGTACTTTTTTCATTTATTTTACTGGGCACTCAACAGACCCTACCCATAGAGAAGATTACGTCCTTCAGGTCTGAAAAGTGTTCCTGTTTTGATTCTTGCCTCTTCATTCTCTGGAACTCTGAGGAGGATTTTGTATGACCTGGATTTATTCTCTAATGATCTTACCCTTTTTCTCTGATTTTCCACTTTTTGTTCTATCTCTGACAGACATCCTCAACTGTACATTCTAACTCCTCTGATGCTTTTCAAACTTTTGATATATTTTTAATTTGGGCTCTTTCAGGTTTTTTTGGTTATTCCTTTTTAAAAGCATCCTGTTGTTTTATGGATGCAGTATCATCTCTTATCTGAATAAACTGTAATTTGGGGGATATTTTCTGCCAGTTCCCCGTACTGTCTGGTTATTTCTTCTCATTGTTTGGTATCCAACTGTCTTTTGTGTTGGAGGCTTTCCCCAAATGTCTGGTGATCCTTGACTGTCAGTTTGTATGTAGGAGTAAAGCCCTAAAATGTTGGCTGGGAGTGTGTGCGCATGCATACAGGGTGGCTACTGACCAGTAGGCTTCATTCAGAGTGACTGGACAGCAAGTCAGCTGCAAAGAAACTGGCCAAGTGACGGTAACCAGGGGCCACTGGGTCTCTCCAGAGAAGTTTCTAATTTCCTATCACTGGGCGGGGGAAGGGGCAATCACCAGGTGGTCAGCTTTCCCAGGTCTGGAAGGGGGTTGGGAATCCCACAGGTTTCCTGTGCTGATTTTTCCTGAATTCCAGTACCTCAGCTGGTGTTTCCAAGTCAAGAGTGCCTCTGATTCAACACATCCTGAGACTGAATCTCCAGGCTGCCACGCCGAGGGCGCAGCTGTAATAGTGGTGGCTGGGGCAGGAAAGGGGACCTGGCAGTTTAACCACCTGTGTAACTCCTATTCTAGCCCTGAGTGTCCCCTCCATCTCTACCTTCTGTGGGGCCTGTTCCCCAGCCTTTGGGGTTCTCTGGGGTGAAGGGCTCAGCTATCACTGGTACTCCTCTCTGCAGTTTCTTTCAGTTCTCTTAAGGCAGTTTACCACACCTCCGTCCATTTCTAACAACCCAAATTTCTTTAGGCCTTTTGTCAACTGATATTTCCTTTTTCAGGTCTCTACACTATGGATTTACAGGCGTTTTCTTTAAGTTCCTTTGCCATCATTTTAATGTATTCTCAAAAGGAAGAGAAGGAAAAGACTTGAGGTCAATAGGCCACGCTTAACTGGAAGTCCACTCAGCTTGTTCTCCTGGAGCCAGTCAGCTGTTTGAGCCTCATTCACAACCAGTAGCCATGAAGCTCCAGAGCCAATGCTGACCCCTCACCAGTCCCTCTGCAAGATGGTCAGCCTCAGTACCTGATCACGGGGACCTGTCGCCACAGCTGCTATTTCTATCATCTTTCCTCAAGTTCTTTGTTTTGTTTTTAAGCTTTTAATTTCGAAATAGTTTAAGAGTCACAAGAAGTTATAAAAACTGTACAAAGAGTTCCCATGTATGCTTCCTCCAATGGTAACTTATATGGCCATAGTACATCATCAAAACCAGGAAACCAACATTGGTACAACACTATTAAACTATAGACCTTATTTGGATTTACCAGTTTTCATGTCTCTAATCTGCAGGGTGTGTGCTTTGTTTCTATGAAATCTTATCACACGTATAGATTTGTATAACAGTCACCATCACCACAGTTATTATACAGAACTGTTCCATTAGCACAAAGATCTCCCTGATGCCACCCCTATACAGCCACACCCTCCCCACCAATCCTAAGCCCTGGCAACCGCTGATCTCAGTCACAAAAATAGTTTTGTCATTGTGAGGATGAAATATAAGTGGGTCACCGTATGTGACCTTTTGAGATTTACTTTTTCACTCAGCACAATGCCCTTAAGAACCATCCCAGTTGCTGGGCGTATCAAGTTTGTTCCCTTTCTTTGCTATCAGTGGTCCAGAGAATGAATGTATCACAGTTTAGCCATTTAACTGTTGACCATTTGGGTTGTTTCCAGTTTTTGGCAATTACAAATAAACCTGATATGGACAATCATGTACAGGTTTTTGTGTGAACGTGAGTGTTCATATCTCTAGAATAAACACCTGGGAGTTCAGCTGCCGCGTCACATGGTAGGTGTACATTTAACTTCATAAGAAACTGCCGAACTGTTTTCCAGAGTTGGCTGTACTATTTTACATTCTCATCGGCAATGTATGAGATTTCAGTAATTTTTAAAATCTAATAACTTCATTAGAAAATGGTTGCTTTCTAATAAAAAAACTATTTTTCAAATACCTCATCTACAATCCTTAAAATAATCTTACAACACCAAGTCTGGATGGTAAGAATATAAGTTCTAATAAAAAGATAAAACTATTCTTAAAACATCATTTAAAATTCTTAAAATAATCTCACGTGGCTGAGTCTAGATGGTAACATGTATAAGGAAATCAACAGAGCAAGCTCCGTCCTCTAGCAGATAAGCAGTTACAAAAAGAAGCTAAGATCTGTGTTTTTTCTTAAGATTATTCTTTGTTCAGCATATTCAAATAACGGGAAAGTATAATTTGATTTCTTGATATAATTCTTGAAATGTTTACATATAACTCCCATCTTAAAATTTCAAAAACCATGAAATAATGAGAACTTCCAAAGTTAATACCAAGCATAAACCACTATCCAAATGATTCAACAGGAAAAAAGTTCAACTAAGACATGAGACTACAATCAGCTTCAGAGAAAATATAAGAATTTTTAAGCTTGTTAAGTTCAACATACACTTCAATTCTTTATTTTAGGTTTAGCTACAGAAATGTTTCCCCTGGAAATTCTGGCCTCTCTGAACAGTGGAAAATCCATTTCTACACTGGCTGTTGGCCATTAATCTAGTTATTTTAACTGAAGTACATGTTATTTTTAAACCCAGGAACAAAAAAGCAGTGCGCTGTCATATTCCACAATCCATAAAATTTTTACAGTGGATGTCCTTGTGAATTGGATGGGTCCTACATTTTGGAGGGAGGGCAGCAGCTGGGTCAAAGGTCATGCTGTGTCAAGGCCTGTTAAGACCTGAATTGTTTATAGAGCCTCAAATGTAGAGCGAATCACCAGCAGTAATGACCAAATCCATTTTAAGTTTGGCGCTAGGAATAAAAGGTTTAAGATTCCAAGTACAAAAACAAAATAAAGGGGTGGGATAGGGAGAGTGGGAGGGAGGGAGACGCAAGAGGGAAGACATATGGGAACATATGTATATGTATAACTGATTCACTTTGTTATAAAGCAGAAACTGGCACACCATTGTAAAGCAATTATACCCCAATAAAGATGTTAAAAAAAATAAACAAACATAAAAAAAAAACAAAATAAATTATAAAAGGCATTATCGGGCCAAGAAGCACTATTTTGTTACCATCTATAACAAAAGCTTAGTATGTATCCCAACAGTTACTGCTTGGCAAGGAGGATAATGTGGCAAACCACTTTGAACAAGAATGAGTTTCATCTTCATTCAGGGAAGAATATGGACCATCTAGGCTAAAATAAGATGACTGGCAACATCACTGTTGTACCTGTGCTGTGTCTCATAATGAAGAGGGCTGGTCCTATCACAAGACCTCCGCAGCACTGGAGAATCAGTGCTCAGCTATTTCCAAAACTGCTGAGGAACAGGCCACTTGGACCCTACAGGCACTTTCCACCAGATTTCTAGTTGGTCCATTTATCTCATACATTTCCTCTGCCGCCTGTACCATTACAGATCATAATTTTAAAACGAATTATACAATCTTACGATGCTTTTTAACTTTCTCACCATTTAGATTTTTCTTTCATTATTGAAAAATTATTACCTTTACCAGTATGAAACTATAGACTATGAAGCATAAATACAATTACGACTAGCTAGCTAGTTAAACTGAGCTGATTTTAAATTCCTAAGAATTAGTTTCTCTTTCCATTTCTTTTTCCAGTTCTCTACAAGACCAAGGACAACTTATTTGATATTTTCAGTGCTTAATTTTCTCAGTTGAAAAGTGTGGGTTATATTTACACTGGAATAAACTTTAAAAGTGACTTAAGAATCTCTAATACAGAGTTTTTTTATAACTTGGTTCAGGTACTGTATGTCTCTGAAAATTTCGTTATTTTATTCTAAATAATCTCATACAAATTAATCTAGCAATGTCACAAATGCTTAAACTAATCAAGGCACATTTTAATTCCGTGTGACAAGAATACCTGTTCATAAGGGCTAACTGAGAATACTTCTAGATAGAAGTCATTTGTAAAAAATCTCACTTCCTCTTGCATGTGTTGTCGGAAGCTACTGTTCCTAGACTAACATCATCAGTATGTAATTATGTCCCCTGCCTTTAGGGAAAGTACTGACGAGTAAATTTGGCAAAAAGGCAGATGCCTGTGGGCTAACTGATGGTCAGAAGAGCCATGTTTTTCATACCCATCTTGAAAGGGGAGCAGAAGCCAAGTAAAGGAAAGTTAGACAACTAAGATGTTTTTTGTTTGAAATATTGAGCTAGAGCAAAAATACTCATATTCAAAGATATAAATACACAAAAATGCTTCCCGTCAGTCAAATGTGAACAATGTTTTGGCCCCCTAGTCTGTATGATCTATCTAGGCTACCAGCTAGCAACTTGTATTACGTATCAATTTGTATCATTTATAATTTGTAACATGCCACCCTAGTAGCAATGAACCTGAGGGGTGGGGGAATATTGCATAAAAAATACTTTGGCCTTGAGTCCTCAGGCAAATCGCATCCCTCCGTGCTGAGCCTCAGTCTCCTCCTCTATATGGGAAAACCTCTAATTTCCACCTCATGAGGGGTACGAGAATTCACTGAAATAATAATATTTATGGAGCACCTATTGTGTGTTCTTCAAGGCACCTGACAGTGCACTGAATCAACTGTAGTAATTAACGTTGCAAGACAGAAGACAGAAAATATTAGTCAACTCTTCAGATGGATGAGCATTCCTATTTACACAGAAGTCTCCAGGCACTACCGCTTCCTTTCTGTAACATGAAAACAAACGATCCGGGCTCTCCTGCCTCAAAGCGTCACGTCAGGATGAGAGAGACCGTGAACGCAAAAACTTCCAGAAGTCTGCAGTACAAAGGAAACTGGAGGTGTAATTATTATCTGCTTTATTCAGTTCAAAACTCTTACTTTTTCTCCTTTTGAGATACATTTTGACACTCTGCAGCCTACATTTCAGGCTCTGTGCCTAGCACTTCACACGGGTTTGCTCATTAGATCCTAACAAGGTGATGGTTATCCTCCCCATTTTACAGATGAGACGTGAAGCTCTGAGATGTTAAATGTAAAAACCTCACCGAAGGGCTTCCCTGGTGGCGCAGTGGTTGGGAGTCCGCCTGCCGAGGAAGGGGACACGGGTTCGTGCCCCGGTCCGGGAGGATCCCACATGCCACGGAGTGGCTGGGCCCGTGAGCCATGGACGCTGAGCCTGCGCGACCGGAGCCTGTGCTCCGCAATGGGAGAGGCCACAACAGTGAGAGGCCCGCGAACCGCAAAAAAAACAAAACAAAACAAAAACATCGCCGAAGATCCCACAGGCAGTGAGAGGCAGAGTCAGGCCTGGGCACTGACTTTGCGCGCACCACTCAGGCCTCCAGACAAGTTCCTTGAGAATTGTGCAATAAGGTGGGATGAAAACGCTTTTATGACAGAGAGCACTATTTTAGGGTGAGAAATTATGGGAGTCTCTACAATAGTTTTTCTTTTTGGATGCCTTCTTGTAATCTTACTCCTGATTTTAGATGAATATAATTAATCTTCCAATAGCATCACAATATGGACCGATTCTACATGGCAAGTCTTTCCGATCTTCTTTTCTTTCCCTTAAAAAAAGGAGGGAGTGGGGGAGAAAAAGAAGATTCTCCAACTACCTGCAGTCCTCCCAAGAATTCATAATGGTTAACACTGTCATATTAATTTCCTTTGCTGAAAAGAAATCAAAACGTTACAGAACGACACTGCAAAACCACAAGGTGTTTCGGCCACCCTATCCAAGTCTCATATCCCTTTTTCTTCTCCCCAGAGAACCACTAGTTAAGACTGTAAACTTTCTAACTCATATTTATACACACATATAGTCAGGATTGATAAATAATTTTGCGTCGTACATTTAATAAAATAAACAGTATCATGTAATACATTTTACATCCTTTTTTAAATTCAGTGTTATGCTTCTGAGACCTGTCTACCGTGATATGTATTAACTGGGTTTATTCCGATTTAACTTCTGTATGGTATCCCTTTGTGATGGCTAATTTTATGTGTCTGCTACAGTACCTAGTCAATTGAATACTAATTTCGGTGCGGCCGGGTAGGAATTGTCGATGTGGCTAACTACCAGTAGACTTTAAGAGATTACCCTCAGAAATCTGAGTGGGCTTCCTTCAGTCGGCTGAAAGGCTCTAAGAATGAAACTGGGGTTCCCTGAGGAAAAAGACCTTCCGCTCGGAGACTCCAGGTTGCCGGGCTGCCCCCCAATTTCACACCTTCCAGGCCGCACAGCAGCACGAGCTGGTTTCTGGACTTCGTCTACCGAGAGACATTTAGGCGGCTTCCAGGTTTTTGCTAACACCAACCGTGTGGCAAGAAGCTGTCGATGTCTCCTTGTGCACGTGGGTGAGAATTCTCCTAGAAACACAACTGCTGGGGCATGGGGTACGTGAAGATTTTTCGGGTTCGTTAGCTACTGCCGGATACTTTCTCCGAAGTGGCTGCGGCAATCTGTGCTCCTACAACCGCTGTGCTATTTTACCACAATCACCAACACTTGGTGTTATACTTTTTTCGCCCAATGGGTGAAAAACAGTACTTTTTTTTTTTTTTTAAGTACAGTAAACCGTTTCCCTTGTCAGCATTAAAAAAGGGACACAGGACTGGAACTATCTAAGCAGGGGAAGAGAAACAATGAAAGGTGGTTTTACCTTCAGCTCTCAAGTCTATCATGGAATAAAGTCATTAGTGACTTTTGTCCTTTTCACCACAGGGTAAGAAAAGGCACCAAAAGCATGGATCATGCCTGCAATCAAGCCAGTCTGGGCTGTGGCCTCCCCTCCCTACCCCCACCTCTGTGCTCCAGGACAAGGGCCTCTGGGCTGTGCTCGGAACAGGCCAAACCAATTCCACCGCAGGGATCCTGCACCTGCTCTCCTTCTGCCTGGAGGCCCTTCTCCTGGATACCCGCCCACCTGGGTCTCAGAGACAGCTTCCTCCACCCTCCTCCTCCCGCCCTCTCTCCAGCTGTTTCTTGCTTCTCTTTCATCAAAAGGTTTGTCACTACCTTACAGGATATTACCTGTTTACTCTGTCTCCTTAGTAGAAACTAAGGAAATTAAGTAAATTAAGGCCAAGGACCATTGCACCTCCAGCACCAAGAACAGTACCTGGACTATCTAATGCCCAAGGTATACTTGCAGCAGCAGTTTTTAAATTCTTTTAAAATTACATGAGACGTATGTGCTCGTGGACGGATCAGCTGCATCATGTGCCTTCAGCTCGTCTGAACACACAGACGCAATAACCTGGTGGGCTCAGTAGCTACAGCAATTGGTGGAGTGAGGTAATGCACTGCTCGCAGATTCATTAGCTCAACATAACAGCTCCAACAGAGGCTCATAGAAGCTGCAAGATTCTGCCCTCTACCTACTAAGTCGTAACAGGCTTACAAAATCTCCAAGTGCCACATCCTTCCTTGTGAACTTTGCTTCCCAACCCTATGTTTTTCCAAGTTGACATTTAAATTACTTTTTAAGTATTAGGCGATAACACAGTCCTTAAAAAAATACGTTGCTGGAAACAACCCAAATGTCCATTAACTGGTGAATAGATGAAAAAACTATAATTTTATAGTTTATAAGTTACACCTCAATAAAGCTATTAAAAAAAAACAGCAAAAACAAACAAACAAACAAAAAAACAGCAACAACAACAATCCAGCAACAACAAAAACCCTGCTCTTCTCGACATCCCAGGCTGCTAAGGGTTCAGGCTCTAAATCCTCAATGCTGAGAGATACCACAAAGCTGTGGTTTCTAACTAGCCTGCCCACAGAAGACCCAGATGTGCTGAGATGCAGGCCATCCTCTGTCCTCTGTGAACACTGGTCCAGGACCAGAGAGAACAATGCTCCCGGTCTGCAGAGCATGTATGCCCATGTAGCTGTTAGCAGCAACTTCCGCTGCTCAATCAGTTAGATCCATTAGTAGAAAAAGATAACCCAGCTATTTTGAGACCAATCTCCTGCTTGGCAGTTATCTTTCCAGCTATGATTGGGGAAGGAGTTTGGCAAAAATGTTTCTCCATTTTTTTCTCTGGCAAAAAATCATTACCGTGTCCCTCTAGAAGGACAGTTTCATAGGAAATCTTCAGCCCACAGAGGGAACCCCACTCCATGAAACTTTCACTATGACTTAAACACTGTTTTGCCTTCCTTCTTCCTTTCCTTTCTTTATTCATAACCAGGCTTTGGTTTGTAGATAATTATTTCTGCAAAAGTGGTCCTTCATTCAGAGGGCAAAGGGCATGCCAGAAATGAAGCCACGAGGTGCCAAGGGTTCCATGGCTCCCCCCCGACCCCAGCAACATGACCTCTGCACCAGAAGCCACTGGGCTAGTGGTCAGTAAAGGACAGGGCCACCTCTTTGGGCTTTGCCTCTCCTAGAACATTCTGAGAGAGTTCTGAGAGCATCTGGTAGATCCCAAGCTCCTTTAAGAACCAACCAAGTGATGAGAACCAGTGTGATCAGAACCAGAAAGGTACCTCTTGCTGCTTCTTAAGATCCGTTACTAGAAGCAATTACATCTCCGGGACCTTTTATTTCATTGGTTAAAGAAACAGATTTCTGTGACAAAACTCCACCTTCCCTACTCATTTAGGCAGCAAGAACTGCTCTGAAGCCAAAGCACAATTAAGCAAAACAAAAAGGTCCCAATATACTGGTGTGAGAAAGAAGTGTGTTCTATAACTGTTCAAACGTTTTGGAAGAAATTATCAAACATGTCAAGAAAATGAGGTCCCAGAGCTATCCCACCCAGTAAACTAGTGTACTAGTTTTCAATTGTTATTTTTAAAGAAAATTGTGGAGGGAGAACCATGTTATAGGTAATCAGTGTTCATGACCATCTGATAACATAACTTGGGGAAAAAAAATGGCCTGAACCCTATTCAACTCTTTCAGTGAAAGTAAGTTTCATTTTACTTTAAACACTAGACAAAAGTTTCACATGTGTCTATGAGGGGAATCATTTGAAACCACGTTTCCTTGTAGCTTTTTTTTTTAATTTATTTTTGGCTGCATTAGGTCTTCGTTGCTGCACGCGGGCTTTCTCTAGTTGTGGCGAGTGGGGGCTACTCTTCGCTGTGGTGCGCGGGCTTCTCATTGCGGTGGCTTCTCTTGTTGAGGAGCACGGGCTCTAGGCGCATGGGCTTCAGTTGTTGTGGCACACGGGCTCAGCAGTTGTGGCATGAGGGCTCTAGAGTGCAGGCTCAGTACAGGGAAGCCCCCTTCCTTGTAATTTTAAGTATAGATGATTACACTGGGTCCAAGGTCCAGCAGGTGCTATAACTCCATATAGCTGCATGTATTTCCTGGCAGCACTAAAAACCCTTTCCAGACTGAGAGTAGGCAATCCTAGCTTACTAACTGCCAATGCTATCAGACATGGTAGCAATGTCTGGCCCACACTGGCCTCCATCAGCAAGAGGATTTGGGGACCCTACCCCAGATTTCAAGCAACTTTTGGACCTTGAACTTCAGAGGAAGTAGTACCTGTGAGACTAAAGTAAAAAATCACTTCTTGGGCTTCCCTGGTGGCGCAGTGGTTGAGAGTCCGCCTGCCGATGCAGGGGACACGGGTTCGTGCCCCGGTCCGGGAAGATCCCACATGCCGCGGAGTGGCTGGGCCCATGAGCCATGGCCACTGAGCCTGCACGTCCGGAGCCTGTGCTCCGCAACAGGAGAGGACACAACCGTGAGAGGCCCGCGTACGGTAAAAAAAAAAAAAAAAAAAAAAAAATCTCTTCTTGAAACTCCAGCTATGATAATATTAGCATTCATTTTTGGTTGGTTCCTACAGGTCCATGTTCTTATTTGAAAGAATGGAAATAATCCTTCCTATAAGCCACAGTGCTAGGACAACTCTTACATAACTTTCGATCAGAATCTGGAAATTTGCTTCTTTCCTGGTATTTTTGCGTGTGTGTGTGTGTGTGTGTGTGTGTGTGAGAGAGTGAGAGAGTGAGAGAGTGAGAGTGAGAGTGAGAGTGAGAGTGAGAGAGAGAGAGAGAGAGAGAGAGAGAGAGAGAGAGAGAGAAAGAGAGAGAGAGAGAGAGATCATGGCAAGTATTAGAGAACACGTACTTATAGATCACCCCACTAACTTGTAAAGTCCTCACGTTTGGGCCTTTGAAACAACTACACATTTGTTCACTCTTTATTACACACATACAGTGAGCCTAACCTTATGTTGGATGTACAGAACCCAAAGATGAATGAGGTAAGAGTTCCAGCCCTTGAAAATGCATGGTCGGGACTTCCCTGGCAGTCCAGTGGTTAAGACTTCTCCTTCCAGTGCAGGGGATGCAGGTTTGATCCCTGGTTGGGGAGCTAAGATCACACATGCCTCACAGCCAAAAAGCCAAAACGTAAAACAGAAGCAATATTGTAACAAATTCAATAAAGACTTTAAAAATGGTACACATAAAAAAAAAAAAATCTTTAAAAAAAAAAAGAAAAGAAAATGCATGGTCTAAGGGAGACAGGTATGATAAAATACCCAGGCAATCTAGATTGACATGGTGAAAATAAGAAATGCAAAACACCTTTAATATAACTTGAAAATCATTTAGAAATATATAACTTTACCACAGATAGATGGCATGTATTAAGGAAACAGTAACTGATTAGTTACTGGGTTTAACATAGCTGTTGACAGACATACACTTTGAAGGCTACAGGGCGCGCTAGACCATTTGGTTAAGTGTCCTTGCCTGCCTGGTTATTATTAATTTTAAAAGGTGTGTCATGGAATAAAAAGCAAGCAATGAATTTACAGGGAAGAATGTCTCATGTGCTCAGTGGCATGTGTTTAGAAAGTCCCCAAGTACTTAACGAGCAACAGGAACTTTACCAGATCAAAGTATAGTTGACTCTTGAACAATACGAGGCGCAGGGGTGCCCACGCTCCCCACAGTTGAAAATCTGAGTATCGATGGCCCTCCATATCCACAGATTCAATCAACGCGATGGTGCAATACTGTCGTATTTACTATTGAGAAAAATCCAAGTATAAGCACACCTGTACACATTCAAACCCGTGTTGTTCAAGCGTCGGCCGTAAATGGCTGATTTCCTATCGCAAGCGACATTCCTTTTTTCAGTTCACTAGTTCTTTCCAAACACCACTCTTACATAATATCTGGAATAATTCTAATGAACTGCCCTCAATAAGATCCTGTGAGACAGGTCGTTCTGCTTTGCATTAAAATCCCAGCCCTTGAGACTTCCCTGGTGGTGCAGCGGACAAGACTCCATGCTCCCAACGCAGGGGGCCCAGGTTTGATCCCTGGTCAGGGAACCAGATCCCACATGCATGCTGCAACTAAGAGTTAGCATGCCACAACTAAGGAGCTGACAAGCCTCAACTAAGGAGCCCGCCTACCGCAGCTAAGACCCGGCGCAACCAAATAAATTAAAAAAAAAAAAAAATCCCAGCGCTTGCAATCTGAGAAATATTGTTCAAAAACCCAAAATAATGTAAAAATAGTTCAAGTTTGTTAAATACAGTTCTGATACCAGTAAGGGGAATCAAAACTTCTAAAACTTTTGTTTTGTTTTCATCTACTTCTCTCATATAGCCAACTTTCCAAAGACTTCTTACAAACTGCCTAAGAAACTCTTCTTGACCTTAACCTGTTCATACATCACTCTTTTCCTCCTTTCTTCCAATACTGGGACAAAGCAAACAAAGTCTGAAGAACGGAACTGGTAAAGGCAGGACGCCTCTGGTACTGCTGGAGGTGGGGGGAAGGAGCAAGGACGCAGAATTGACGATCCGGGGCAGGCCAAGGCGGAGGGGAAAGGCTGGCATTGTTGTCCTGTCATAAACTATAAACTTTAGAAAAGCACAGGCTGTTTCTTCTCTAGGGTGGTTTCCAGTGGTGACCACAGTGCTTGGTACGGCCTGGGGCACAAGAAGAGAGCTGCAGAAGGAATAAATGTAGGTGGGAAGCTTAGTTAGTGCATCCCTAACAGATGCTCAGACGCGGTAGCTGTGATTGTCAGTGTCATCTCAGTTTCACTGGCCATGGAGCAGGTGAGGATTTAGTTACAACTGTGAGATAAGCATACGTCCGTACTTATTCAACAAATATTTCTGAGTTCTTACTGTGCCATCAGCACAATGAGAGATTTCAAAAAATCCTCAAGGAGTGTACAGCTCGTCGATTGAGAGACAAATTTGTGCCAATAGTATTAATACTATTCTTTTACCTGCCTATGTGTCAGTCACTCTACTAGATGCTGAGGATAAGCAGTAAACAAAACACATGAAAATCAATGCACGGAGGGTGGTACGGTCCAGCAAACACAAGCTACTACTGCTCACAGCCAACACACTGTTCTAAGAGCTTTCGTTCATTATGTTTAATCTTCACAACAACCGTGTGAGGTGGGTACTATCCTCACCCTTGTTCACAGATGTGAAAACTGAAGGCAAGGTCAAATGGAGGAATATGGCATTATCAAGTACATACCAGAATCTGGGGTAACACAAAGGATGGACTGGTTTGCTGAAGAAGTCATCTGTCTCAGGGGCACAACAGTTGGACTGTCATGTAAGAACAGCGTTTTGCATGTTTAAAGTGTTTACACACTTAGAAATATATTGTACCATCAGACACAGTTACGGCCGGCACCTCAAGCTGCTCCAAGTGTAAGATGAAGCCCGTAAAAAATACACCATTTGGTCAATTGAAACCATTAAAAAAGTTTTTTTTTAATTGCAGCACTTAAATATAAGGAATTATCATTGCGATTTTCCTGATTCTCTTCTGTCATTTGAGTGTTTGCATCCAGAAATGGATTGGTCTGTTAGCTTAGGTCTCAGGCATCCGAATCCGAGAGGTGACCAGGGTTGCCTCTGGTCCTCCTCTCCCCTCCCTTCCCCCAGCCACCC